>NC_084900.1:31606948-31906948 GCF_949316345.1 Pungitius pungitius
AGCTCAGGGGGTTTACTGGTGCTTTACTTTCCTTTCTTCTTTTTTTTTTTTTTTTACACACCACAATTTTTTTTTTACCAGCCTGTCCCAATTCAGTGTCAGGCTATATACTGATAAAGCTGCACTGTACTCACAAAAAGTTAAGCTGAACAATACATTGTTTTCATCACAGATTCATTTAGTAATCGATCAGATCAATGACAGGTGCCCAACTCGACTCTAAAATATTGAATTCATATTGAGATGAAAGAAGTAAACAACTAGTGGCATTTCCCATGCTGCTGCCCCCATTAACTGTAAATATCAACAAATTATTCAAAAGGATGTTTTGACAATTACTGCTGGATATGAATGACCCTAACAAGTCAGAAGCTGTTGGATAGTTTCTGGGGTTTAATTGAATTGATTTATTTTCTGTCAAATTGCTAACAGACAGTTTTTTCTTTCTCTGCTTCACGTTAACATTTTCCCTCCTGTCCGTATAACAATGACCTTTTGGTGTTTTCCAAATGTCCCCCATTTAAATTATTCAATTTTTTTTTTCTCTATTTCCTTTTCATTTAGCTTGAGTGTGTTTATTTTGAGACTATGTCAATGAGCCTAGAGACACAAGGGATTTACAAGTACGTTTCTTTTGTCACTCTTGATATCCCAGCATTTTGAATACTTTTGCTCAACACAGCCCAGGTGAACAAGGTAAACAAAGAATAAAGCTAGATATTAGATATTTCTAATGAGACAAATGTAATTTTGAGGGGTTCTCTTTTAAAGTAAATAGTCATTTGCATACATTTCAAAACAGAAATCAGAATATTGGAAAAAGGATAGTTCAAAGTTCAATATAACCTTATAATAATTATGTATATTGTTTACACACTTGTTCTTGTCTGCATGTTTTTTTATATATCTTTTATAAATCGAAGATCTTTGGGTTTTTTGAATGTCGGATGGAGAAAATAAGCAAAGTGTGATTGGGGTTTTACCAGATTTTTTAATTGAGTATCGTAATCTCATCATCCAACACTTTTCTAAAAATAAAGACCGAAGAATCGGTTACTTATGTATTCAGTTATTCAGTATGTCCTCCTTTTGGTCTGGTCAGCTATATTTTCATATATATATTCTATCTTAGCAGAATCCTCTGTGTTTACCAGATATCCATTTTTTTTAGTTTTCATACTTGTGGGTTGTAATAGGTAGCAGACCAGCATCACGTTAAGAAGTGTCCTTTCTCCCCGATGGGAACTGTGCAATTTGTTTTGTTTATGATACAAAAGATTTTGCAGTGAAGGATTGAACCACTTTGTAACTCTTGATTTTCCTGTCGTCTTGGTTTTGGATGCGTGTGACGGGCACGGTGCATGTGTCTACTGGTGTGAATGTATACGATGTCAACATAATCAATGACTGATTCAAGCATTGAATGAATGACCTTCTCCGAACAACACTAAACGCGGACGGCAATTCCTCAAGTGCACACACCAAGGGATTTGCAGAACTCTACACAATGGTTTATAGCAGATTATTAGTATCGTCAAAAGGTTGATATAATGCAAGAGTGCTGTGGAGATGAGGAGGGTTTGAGATGCTGGTTGGCATGGTTACCGTTACCGCTGATTTAGCCCCGTCCTATATCACTTCATATTCAGATTAGCATCCGGAGGATTGCAGTCAGGACTGGGAATCCTCCCTTAGAGATCTTCTTCTGTAAATCCATCTCTGCGTGTCTCCCTCAGAGCAGCAGCAGGTCTGTTGAGTCTGTTTAGTATCTGCAGAATGGGCTGTTTAGACTGTAGAGAGAGAGAGAGAGAGACAAAGATCCCCTCCATCTGCGTCTCTGTGTCAGATTTCTAAACGTAGCTGTGTGTCAATGTTTATACATGTATGTGTGTATAAACACAACAGCAAGTTGTCAATCACGGGGCAGCCTGGCCCTGAAGCAGACCCTGCATTGTCATCTTTTTTTTACTATAAATGGGACCATCATCTACTGAATGATTATCATGCTGTTTGGAAGAAGTACTGAAGAACTAGTGAGTGATATAATAAACTCAAACTCGATCTCTATTGTGTTAATAATCCAGAAGGGTCATTCTCTTCTATACAATCGGATTAGAAACAATGCACATGTAAGGCACTTCTGCATTGCCTTCAATTTTCAGATCCAAACTTGCTGCCTGGTTTGGTGCTGTTGTACATCTGTGAAAATGTCCGAAAAAAATAGAGGACCAAAATGGACCAATTGAACGAGGGAGAGTCGTGGGGCCCGATGGGACACGTCAGGGCGGTCGGAGCAACGTCTGGGTACAATGCGGCGACGCCTTTGAGCCGCAGTACTCCGTGTCTCACTCAGATTAAGGATTTGTCTCGCATCTTGGTTCAATCCACAACTCTCCTTCCCAGGTATTCTTCGGGTTGGTCAAAAGAGGGGCAAGCAGTGTTTGGAATGATGTTGTACATCGTTGAGACACAACACTGTTGATAAGGGTTGGGAATAAAACGATGTTGCATCCATCCCACAGTTGTAGCAGCTGGAGAGGAGGGAAAGCACGTTCTGGTCGGTCTATTTCTTTTTTTAGTGCTTAGTTTCAATGAAGATTCACTGTAGAAGACTAAGCACGGTCTAGTGACTGTCTCGGAGGTCTGGGAATTGTCTTTAGTGAGGCAACATTTGTTTTAAGTCATTTGTAATGCTTTGTTTGGCCTTAGCCCTTATTCTTCAATTAACAGTCTTTTGGTTGAAGATGTGGCAAATATACAATAAACTGGTAAATTATATAATATTTTGTAACTTGGAGGTGGGATTTAGAGGGACAAGCAAACATTGCCATGTAAAAACACTTGGGTTGTAATAGAAGTGTGTGTTTGGATCTCAGTTGGCAACAGCTTTGTTTACTTTTTTTCTTAAAAGTGCACGGTTATGTTCTAATATATTCCGTCCTCCTAATTTCTCCATCCAACAGTGTCACCATGGGAGGTTTGGGTGGAGGGCAGCCGCATGTAACGTCATACTGAGACGATTGAGCAGATCATTAAAACATTTCTGAACACTGCCGTTTCCGTCATAGGAAAACAATGCAACAAGAAAACCTGCCAGTATGTTTTTATAACTATAGCTCCATTTTTTTGTCCACTACGTTTAGAATGATGCATGTATTTATATTTATATTTGTTAATTTATCGTTAATTTATCGTTTAAACTAAGAACTTTTTCTCAGGATCTGTCCGTCTGAAAAAGAATGTTAAGGAAATATCTTGTTCACAAATTTTTTTTGACTTTGCAGCACAGTACAAGAGTTTAGGCTAGTTTGGCCTCGTGCAATACAGGAAGTAAACATTAGATGACAGTAACAGATGAAATGATGGCAACACCAGGAAAGAATAACTTCCTTTCAGTTTGTAACTATTTCCCTTGATCAAACCTCTAGTCTTGTCTTTGTTAGGCAGGGAAATGTTCAGAAACATTACAATACCTGTACCACTAACTTTTTTTAAATTGATACTGATGCCAACAACTTTGTTCATTTTTTTTTTTTTTGAATGGTAGCTGACCTAAATTGCAGCACTGCACATTGCTTATACAGCTTTCGAGCAATAATAACTTCATCCCGTGGTCGGAGGATCGGGTGATGAAAGCTAAATGAGCATCCTCTGGTTACCACAACTACCACAACCCACTACCACAACGCCGTTCGCTCTGTCCATCCCGTTGAAGTGGTCCGTGCCGTTAGCTGCGGCGCTACGTTTGCCATTTACATTTAATTCAAGAATGCTTACCGGGAAAAAAAAACCCCATGCAAATAGTAATTATTTTGAGGGATTTTGTCTGTCAGTCATTTTGAAACCACTTTGCACTGCGCTATTTCCAATGGCCACTGCCCAGCCTAGTGTCTTTGTGTCCGGCGTGTTGATTGAAGGGAGAAACGCGGCGAACTACGCAGCGAAATGCTGCGTTTACAGCTCAAAACGGCATCCTGCTCTGTTCTGTCTGCATCCCGCTTAGCGGGGTATGACCTGACTGCGGCAACGGCTGATCAGACGGAAACTGTGTTTATACACAACACCGATACACTGGTAATGTGATGTGTGTGTGAGACAGAGACAATATTGCTCAGTTGATCTCTGAGGTATGAAACTATGTTGGAATGGAAGAATTTACGACACAAAGGTTCAGGTCGTATTGCATGTAGGGATTATTTCTCTCCTGGGTGCCCTCTGGTTTATTTTGTCGCCAACACATACATCGTGAAGACTCACAGGGGAGACACTTGACAAAATGCAAGCAATCCAAATAATAAAGGAGCCGTATTTGAAGACTGTCATGGAATATTCCTTTAGTTAAAGCCCATTTCCATTTGTTTGTATCCATTCCTCTATTTTGTTTAAGGTCATACACGAGGTATTAATCCTCTGCATCTAAAGCAGTTTGACTGTATTTTGCTCCTGGCCTTGGTTTGACTGCAATATATATATATATATATATATATATATATATATATATAATATATAAGTCTGGGGAACTTCATGTAAATGGCCCAATCATAGCCAGAAGTGGGGAGAACACAAAGTATTTTGTGCATTATAACACCCGGTGTATATATGCATGAATCCAAAAAGTTTGGGACATTTTTGAATGATTTTATTTTACCAAAGTTTGGGAAATATATAGATTCCCATATATTCAATGTTTATTAGCACTCTAAGTGCCCATGAGTGCTTCTCAGGCTGTACTTCTTGAACTCTTTATGGGCACCTCAGTCAGTCAAGTCTGCCCAGTTGCGTAGACGTCTCGATACTTCTACAGTATTTTTTTTCAGAAGATCTCAGAAGCGTTTTGGAGCCCACCTCGTGGAAACGGGATTCTTGTTTTTCAAATCCAGCAGGGGACTTGTGCTACATTTCATCATCTTTGCCAGAATGTGTAAGTTAATACAAATGAGGGTGTGTAATGCTCACCCAACCGGCTTGTGGAGAAAAAAACTATCCTTCAGAAAATTCAAGAGGACACTTTTGTAATTAGCTTTAATCAGTAGTGAAACCGCCCATTTTGCTTGCGGGGGTCTTCTGTTCAAAGCAGGGATAGAATCATGAGGTACATGAACAGTCCTCATTAATGTAAAATGCTGAGACACATCAGAACTTGGTATGTATTTATATGTGTGTGTGCAAGGTTTTGGGACTGTACATGTGTCTCCCTGGTATTTGGAATGGATATTATCAGTGGTATTAAACTTTTATTCTGAATGTCCCTTGCAATCAAAAGCTAATAAAGAACAAGTTAATCCCATCTGGTTTTTATGATTGACAGAAGGTTACATTTCATTGTCAAAACATAATTGTATAAATGTGCAGCATAGCCGAAGCGATTAGTGTTTGATTATTGGCCAGATTTCAACTGTTCGTTAATGAGCATGAAGTGGTCCAGTTATTGTTTCGTTCGGGTTCCTAAACCACACGCCCGCCTTGTGCTTTACACCACGATGTTACAACGTGTCCCGTTGTTATTCATCAGTCCACGGCCTGTTAGTTCCTTTTGGTGTTTCCGTTGTCCCGTTGTCTACTGTGAGGACAGTAAACGGGTCGTTCTGTGTGATGTGAAGAACTTCATCTAAATCTGACATAATGACGTAAAGCGCATCATAAAGGCAACTGTGCAATGGTTGTTATGGTTACTGTGGTTCTGGGCTGAAGATGTAAAAGTTTCTGTAGGATCCAGCGGAAGAGAAGGCATCAGAGGCCAATGGAGTGTGAAACTCCAGCTAAAGAAGGAAGCACTGGGTGGTTTGTTGTGTCTAATAATAGTTGCTATCTAGACAGCGGTGTTGAGTACATGTGATGGCAGCTTCCCTTTTCCTTCACTGGCCTCAGCCAGAGTCGTAGACGGCGGGCTTGGCGGTTTCAACAGAGCTGTACGTGCAAAGAGCTGTTTGCATCAGTTGCTCTGTGCATCAGTGTGTTTTTTTGTTTTTTTTGTTTTACTGCGTCAACCAGTATGCACAAAATGCAATTCTTCCAGTGAGAAGACACTGCTTAACCTTTTGATCTTCGCCCCTGTGTGTTGATCCTTTGATTTGAAGCTAGAGGACATGACAAATCCACATCTTTTGGATTTCCGTGTATTCCAGATCACATCTCGTGATCCACAATTCCATCTGGTTTTGCAGTGATTCAAACAGGTCTGTTTTTCTTGTAATGTATTATTAGGAATGGGGTCATCAATTGTCCCGTATCAATACCCAAACGGTCTGCTGTCTCATTCCCGGGTGAATCAGATACACAGCGCTGCCTTGACTTTGATATGACTCCGATAAACCAGGCCTGCCTGCACGCTTATCAGCACCGTGGTGGGATGGGAAATGGTATGTTTAGGTAAACAGATGGATGAATAAAACCTCTGTGTTTGTGTGTCCGCCCGCCCTCTGTCCTCCAATTAGCAGCAACAGAGACAATTTGTCCCAATGTAGAACCACGAGGAGGAGGAGGAGGAGGAGGAGGAGGGAGACGGACGTTCTATAAGAGTGGTGTCCTGTGCATCTGGGGGTCTGACAATCTGTGTGTGTCTGTTGAAGGAGGGGCACCCTAATTGGGGGGGCCTCCTTTATCAGGCCTTAGTGATCTCTGCTATCTCAAAGAGACCCTTATTCTGTCATTCAAAATCCCCAAATTGACAAGCATCGGTTGGACTCTTATGTGTCTGTCTGTATGTTTTACCCTCCCTTTGACCCTAACCCATCGTACACACACACGTGTGTGTGTGTGTGTGTGTGTGCGAGCAACTGTTCATCTGTGCCAGAGGTTATGTGAGGGCCATGTGGCGGGTAAAGTAGTGGGCACATTACTGGGAAACAATGGAGACCCAAAATTCTCGTCTTTAAGAAATTCATCTTACGACATCCTACAAAAAGCTGCTCCTAATTTATTTTGTGTTTGCCTACAAAAGCCAACAACAACATCTGTTTGTTTTTTTTCACTTCAAATGCAGCACAACTACTCAGTTAGGAAAAGATGAACTCATCAAAACATAAAGCGGAGATAATTAACTGTAGCGCATTCAGTGGTCATATAGAGGTCCCTCCTCATGTCAGGAGCAGTAAGTTCCTGGAAAGTGACTGCTGTTGATTTATTTGCACTTCTAAGTGTGTGTGTGTGTGTGTGTCCAACTAAAAGTGACACACACACACACACACACACACACACACGCAGCCTTTGTCTTTGTATGGTGGATCAGTGAAAGTGTCAGATGTCTTGGAGCACAATGGGGCCGAACTCCGCTGAGAGTGTGTGTTGCTGCGCAAAGACAGACGGGGGGGAGGTAGTGTGCGTCTGGGTTTGTGGCGTGTGTGTGTTTGTGTTGTGCACAGCTAAACTCTTTCTGAGCAGCTGTATGCTGTTTACTGGTGGTTCAATTATGTTACTGACAGGCCAGAGAGAGAGAGAGTGTGTGTGATTGTTAGTAAAGCAAGAGGCTCCAATAAAAGGTCATGCCACTAAATAATGATATTTGAAACAGTGGTTGAGTACGAAGTGAGAAGTGACATCCAGATGTCAGGCAATTCCCGCATTCATCCCTCAGTGGATATTAAATCTCATTTATATGAAAAAGGCTGTGTCTTCCCATTTCTGGGCTGATAATTGTCGTGTACATTCTCTCTGGGATGGCCATGGTTCATGTATATGATGATTTTATTGAGCTGTGACCCCAAAATCATGTACATAGGGAACCTTGTATTTTGTGTCCCGTTAACCACAGGAAGCAGAAGCCTCGCCTCATCGGGCTTTTCACACAGCGAGCCTTGGAGCTCCATGTCCGGCTCGCAAGCTTCAGCAATAATGGTGGCGTGTGGTCTATTTTCTCCACTCGCCGCAAGCCAATCTGTCTGTCATGAAGTATTTCAATTATATATTTTATATGATATAAATGATCTGATTCAGATCAATTTTGACAGCCCCCTGCCCAGGTTAAAATGTACAAATTGTTTCTTGTTGCTTTTTCAAATCTTCGTTCGTTTTTATTCATTTCTACTTTAAATACCCGAAAGAGATATAATGAGCGGTGCCTGTTTCATCTTCACCACCCCCACGATTTAATTAAACACATTTCTGTTTTTTTTTCTTTGACATTTAAGTTAAGAACTCAGCCTGTGACACCTTCTCACAAACGCCTCTGTCTTTCCTGAACTCCAGCTAACAAAATATGGAAAAACAGAAAAAAGTTTCCTCTTTTTAATTGGTTGAAAAGGATAAAAAAAGCTTGATAACTTCTGCAGATTGTGCTTGAAACCTTAATTGGTTTGGCTGAATTTAGACGGTTTCCATGACTTCGAAGAGTTAGCAGTAACAAACACAGCTCTCCTTTAAAACTAATTAAAAGTAGTACACTTTGACATTTCTATAAATATACATATTTTTCATTACTTTTACTTTGTTCGGTTAAAGCTTTAGTGTGTTTTCATTTTATGAAGTTGCAGGAAGATGCTCAAGTTGAGTAGTAAATTATCAACTGATACAATGTAGAAAAAAGGATATCAAACACTACCACTAAATTAGCATATTGAATTATTGCCACGCCCAAATTTGACTCCCTTTTCTTACTTTTTCCTTGGAAGTTGCGGAAATTTACATTATTACAACTACACGTTCAGGTTCTTTTTCATAGCAATGGCAAAGAGTTGTGGCAGTAAAGGGACCTGCTGTGAAATACTTGTACATTTTATTTGGGTCAACAATGGGAGATACAATGTAAAGCCATGTATTTGTTGTGGAATTCCGCAAATGGATGGCTAAATACAAAATACTCTCCGTGCACTGCAGATAATCTGATACAAGAGTAATATCTCTTGGCTTACTTATTGTCTGTATCTGTGTACCGATGTCAGGGTTTTTAGGGTTAGGGAGTAGAGTTAGGGTGAACTGCTGTGGACGAGGGCATTAGCTTCTAATTCTAATACATTTTTAAATGTGTATATATTTTTCTACTTCCAGACAGCCCTTGATAATTGTGAAAGTAGGCTGTATTTATGCTCTAATCAAACCCATAATAATCCATTGAAAACAAAAGTCATTTTACCTCGCAAAAGAGGACATTGAGTGCTAATAGTGGTCTGCACAAGGTTTTCGGACAAAATGTTTCTTTTTTTCCGCACCAGTATAACACTAATAAAAAAAAAACATTCATATTGAGTTGCACCTGATACATTTCATCAGCATATGAACGGTCCTCCCAATGTCCTCCCCCAGTGCAGACACAGGTTGGGCGGTGACTGTAGAAATGGCCTGTAGGTGTGAATGTCAGTGTGAGCGTGAGCTGTGTGATTGACATGAAGCCCTTCCAGGGGGTACGCTCGCCCAATGTCAGGCAGGATAAGCGCGCCGCAACCCTCTGAAGCAGATGCAAGGTTACAAATAATGCATTGATGGAAAGTATTTCCTTTCCTGGAGAAGGAGTCATGGTGTGAAATTGAAAAGAGTTTCACCTGTTCAGTTTTTCGGAATAGAGAATACATTTTACACACTAGTCTAGTCCAGACATGGAGTCTCGAGGGAGGAGGAAGAGCCTACCCCCTCCTTTTCCTGGCCGTTCCCGTACCACCCCCCCACCCCCCCGCTCAAAAACACATTTCCCCTCCCTGCGGCATCCCTCCTCTTGGATTCTCATCGGTTCCCTACAGACACTCTAGCCTCTCCGCCTTTTCTCCTTGTCTCCCCCATCCCTTGTTCCTGTACAGCCGCCCCCCCTGAACCTTTCCTCTTGTCCCACAACGCCCCTTTCTCAGCCTTGCTGCCAACACTGCTGGATAATTAGTGCGATGCTTTTTATATATGCTTGTGTGGGTGGATGTGTGTCATTAAATTAAAGCCCATTGTCAATATCCCCCTTTTGCCAACGTCATTATCTCTATTATTTGTATCATCACAATAATGATAATCCATAATATCATAGTCACGCTTATATTTCTGATCTGAGCGGCGCATATCCTCATGTATGCTTTGAGGACAAATTTGTCACAAAAAATGTTTTATCTGTTTATACTTTTTTTTAAATCTATATATATTTTTCTTTAATTCAAATCCCTCTGCAACTTCAGCACCACGGACAGCAGCACGGACATTCACAGCACAGTTAGGATAACGGGAGACTATTGCAGAGCCATGGTTTGGGCACCGGATTCTAACTTGTACAAAGCTCAATCAGGCAAAAGATCAATTTGGCAGTTATACCAGACAAACACGGGCCTAAGCTCAAATAAAGATAATCAGAAAAGCTCTAGTTGGCAATTTGCTCCATGCGAACATGGTCAATGTCCCAAGGAAAGGGCAGTTTCTTTGGCCCGATATTCCATTCGCCCAAACCTAGTGGGTGAGATAAGCGGATGAGAAATGGAAGCAAGGCCGGACGTAACAAAGGAGAGAAGATGTGCAACATGTGGAAAGGCGTGTTTTGCCCGTGGTATCAAATCCTCCAGAGAGAGATGGTGATGATGGATAGCTGAATGGAGTAAGACACAGCAAAGGGATGCAGCTGTATGTAGAGAGATGGATAGAAGCAGGTCACAGTGAGCAGGATGGATGGATGGATGAATAGAGCGAGGAGTGGAGAGGTGAGAGGAGGGGTGATTAGTGTCGTGGCCCATTTAGCTTCTGCCTCTCCTGCCCGCTACTGAATTTGAAGGCTGTAAACAGGATTATGACAGACAGTCACACGGTCACTACCTGGAAAAATATTTTCTACAGCTTGTTGCAGCAGCCGTTATTCTCTTTCCAGAAACAAAACTCACAAAGCTTTGGAGTGTTTCTGACCTGGGCAATGGATGAATACCACCTTTAATTTGAGTGCAATAACTTGTGAAGCTGGGAAAGCTTATTAGCCACCTCAGAGCCGTATTAACAACATGACACTGCTGTTTAAACAGTCAGTATAAGTTATTTTTTCTTCTAATTTCTTGAAGTCTTTCTTGACTTTGACAGTAACCTTTTTGCTTTACGTTACTGTAGCTACATGATACAATAATTGACCTCTGACAGCGGCAAAGTAAACGTAAAGGTTGATGTTTTTGTCTACATGTGCAGTCCCACTGTATTATTCTCCTGTGGAAAGTCAAACTGGGGAATACTTAAGATATTCTGGAGTTGTTTCATCATGTAATGTTGTTTAAAATGTTCCTAATACGACACATCTACAAAATATTAACGCACACGACGCACAGTCCGTCCTTCTGGTCTGATTGTGTTGTTGAAGTTGGGACTGGAGTTTTTTTTTGTGCATTGCTTTGTGGCACCTCAGGGCCAAAGTGTGTGTGTGTTTCAGGACTCCTTTGTGTGTTTGTTAGTCAGCATTTGCGTATAGTATGTACGGTCAGAATGCTTGTGTCACAGAGGGTCCGATCAAAAATGCGCTGTATGTGTTATTAGGGTATCTGTGTGTGTTTGTAGTGATTCAGGTTGGCTGCTCAGTATCTGTGTTTTGAGTGTGTGTGTGTGTGTGTGTTTGTGTGCACAAGTCTATTCCATGCAAACGGGAGAAGGGAAAAAGAGGAGGGTGCTGATGTTGTAGAGGGGATGTGGGGGCAGTTAGCTTTCACTCACATGTATCCTAGCAACAGGCTGGTTTGGAAACGGGATGGAGAGTGCCCACAAAAATAAAACCAAGGAAATGAGAGAAAGGGAGAGATGCTAATGTGTGGATGGAGGCTGTGGAGGTGCAGCAGGTCAAAGGAGAGAGACGGGGGGGCACATAAAAGGGTGAGGTAAGTATAAGGAAATAGCAAGCACATTTTACATCAGCCTTTGAAATGTCACAAAATTCAATAAATAAATGATGCACGAGAACCATAGGTCAGTATGTAAACCACCTCATAAGTAAAGTAAGCCAATATCTGTGTGGCTGGTGTGCAGAGAAAGGGAGGTTAGATAGTTTGGGTTTCAGCATTTTAGTGGGCAATACTTTGCCATGGTTGCTGCATAAGAGGAGCATGTGTAACCACAGACTACGCATGCAGTCCTGTTTGTTTACCATGTTTAATTTTATGTTCTGTCAAGTGTGTCCTGCATTCAGGCATCTCTACCCTTGCACCCCTCCCTCTCCTCTCTGACTTTGACCCTTCTGCTCGGCCAGCAGAAAGTGGGGGGTTGCTGTTTGTGTCGGTCGGTCGGTCGGGTGCATGCTGTGCTGTCCTGTGTGCTGTGCCTTAAGGTGTTCCCTCAACACACACACACACACATCCAGTAGCCCAGATATTGTGTGTGTGTGCACATGCTGTCACATAAGCTACAGTCCCGGGCTGGTGATGTGCCCTACAACCTCCGGTCCAGTGTGTGTGTGTGTGTGTGTGTTTCATGCTCTGTTTTGGTGTGCACGTTTGGGATAAATCTATGTATTATTTCACACTTTTTCCTTCCATGTAGAAGTGTTATTGCATGAAAGATTTTGTGTGGTGGTTTTACTTAACATTGGGTCCTGGTATCAGAGACAACAAGCATGGGAGCAGACAGTCCTCTGTGTTCTTTGTGCGTGTGTGTGTGTGTGCACGCTCACATGCATGTGCTAGATCTCTGTTGTACGGTGCCCCGGCCCACTTGTGCTGTGCCAATGAGAGGGAAAGGCCACTGCTGGCTCGCTGTAAACACACGTCAGGGGACAGAAACAAACTGCATCACATTCGAGGTCCTAGGCCACGGTGGGACAAATAAAAACATGAAACCCATTCACGGGAGTGTACTTAAAATAATGCTGTCACTTATTATATTTACATTTTCAAGTTTGGAAAAATGAGTGATGAAATTATATTGAGGTTTATTCAGGTTCGTATATTCAAATGAGATGTACAGTTTTACACCCAATGGTTTTGTTTTTAAGCAATTTGTCCAACAGACCGTGACATTACCTGAAATTATTCACGGCAGAAACAATTATTCTGAAAACAATTTTCTATTTGAAAAAATGCATAAATTCTGTTGAGACAGATAGCTGGGATAGGGGTGTAATTCTTATTAACTCTTTTAAATAGAGTGTAGGAACTTCAAAGCAGTTGTAAATGATGGAATGTAACATGGTTTTGAAATCAGCTCATTCTTTGTCCTTGTATGTTTTATTGCTTACGTTGACATTGTGGAAACTATTTTTTCTTCTAATTGCGAAAAAAATGCAAAAAGCTCTCTCTTGAGCTGCCGTACTTTCTCCGATGCAGCGAGCAGCCGTTTCAATTTACAGGGTCAACTTCCGGTTAACCGGAAGTAAAGGTACTTTAACGTCGTTAAAATCTTTTGTTGCATTAATCTCGGCCACATATTGCATAGATTAACGTGTTCATGTTAAAAGCCCTATTACTTTATTAATCCCCAGGGGAAAATTTGTAGCAATACAGTAATTCAAATTTAAAATGCCCAATATGAAGTTACAATTGGCTATGGCGGAGCAGATGAAATGGAAAAGTACCCACAGGAAATCATGAACACTAAAGGATGCGCATCACAACAATGATGATGATTTGCTCCACATTATTGGTACAAATGTCTCAACAGTTTCTCTGAACACACAGTTTTATTCTTCCAGAAGGTTAAAGGTGCGGGCCATCTCTCTTCTGTCCTACAAACCGCAGCTGTCAGTAATGCTGCTACTGTCTCTCTGGTCTTTTTTTCCCTCTCTTCCTCTTCCTCTTCCTTCTCCCCTTCCTCCTTTTCAGCCATATAATTGTAATGGCATTGGGGATGTGAGGGTGGGGTGGGTGTCATTAGAAACATCCCTTCTGTGATAAGATGCAGCTGGTAACCATAGCAACCCTTATTACAATACCTGCACCCAGAGAGGAGGAGGAGGAGGAGGAGAAGGAGGGAGGACGAGGACGAGGAGGAGGCAAATGCAGTATCCTGTGTGCATGAAATATGTGTGTTTGTCTGTGTGTGTGTGTACGACGATTCAGTTCATTGGTTCTTCATTAGATGCTTTACATCGGGTAAAGGCCACAAAGGGAACACTGCTTGAGATTAATGAGACACACACACACACACACACAGATATACGGGCGTCCCGCTTCCTGTCGACTGGAAATGTAACACTTTGCCCACACAATAAGTTGTGTCATCTGAGGTGGAAATGACATATTCCTTTTAGCAGCCGTGGTCTTTTGGGCTCCTTGTGTCTCCACCTTTTCTAGCATCAGCTGGCCATCTCCATGTGTACCTGGGTGGATTTTTCATGTCTTCGGAATAGGGCTCCTCTTATGATTATTTTTAGATTCACTTTTGATTGAATGTGAGATAATGATGATCAACTCTGTCGCTGTGTAGAGCTTTTTTTTTAACCACTTTTAGTTAATTGTATGAGATTAAACACACTTATTGCACAGTTCATCCTCGTTTCAGACAGCGTGAGCGATTATTAATAATCCAATAAATCTTTGCTCAGACAGACAAATTAGCAACCAGCATGTGAATCTTTTTCTTCAGAGTGTGTTGGAGTGACGTTCTAATTACTGATCCTCGTTCAGGTATACAACTACTGTACTCACTGTAGGCTCTTCTGAGCGCTCTGCGTGCATGTGTGACCCCACAGACTGTCCATGAACGTTTCCAACCCCTAACTGCACTACAAATTTTCTTGTGTGGCCACGATCGCAGGTGTGTGTGTGTGTGTGTGTGTGTGTGTGTTTCTGTCTTTACACTCATCAGCAAGACTAACACCCTTTTCTGAACAAACAAAAGAATGTGCTTTGGACACACACACACACACACACAGAAATCAACTCACCATAATCACACTCATAGAAACATACAAACACTCACCTGCCCTGTGAGGCACGGCTCTCATTGGTTACCATGGCAATAGCAGGCTTTATCATGTGCTACTAGTTTGCAGCTGGGGAGTAGGTAGGTGTGTGTGTGTGTGTGTGTGTGCGCAACAAACCACCTGTTGTTGTCCACTGACACTTATTGAGTCTTCTGAGCAGGTAGAAAACCCCTCTTCCTCCCGCCATTAGTCTTCCTCGCTCTTTTTCCTGTATTTTTTTTTTTTTCTTTATCTTTAATGTCTTTGAGTCAATATTCAAATACACACTCACCTCTCCCCCCCTTTAGAGTCCTCTTTCCTTCATGGTACACAGCTTTTTGGGTGGGGCGATTCTAGAGGGATAGAATAGTGTCCACTGGGAGGTTTGCTTAACTCAAAGCAGTTGAAGAGATTATTTAAATATAATTATACATCATAAATGTATCTTTTTTTAAACCATTAAACATTAGTGGCAATTGGCATTTTGGAAATATTTTCTTTAAATCTCTTGCTGAAAAATTGCAAATGAAGTTTCTTAAAATCTGAAGGGGCAATGAATGAATAATGAATTAGGCGAAGCATGTAACTTCTATGTCCGTTTTTAAAAATATGGCTTTCCTCCTAAGTAGTGCTTGTTGTTTTTTTGTATGTTAAGGGGACTGACAAGTAACCCTTCACAGCAGACATATCAAATAGATAAAGAGCTATTCTATTCGTCCAATCACAGATCAAATGCCGGTCTTCTTTGACTGAAACTTTTAAAAACCTCTATAAATGAAAAGCTTCTGCCCTGTGTGTGTTTCCAGTGTGTGGACGGAGTCTCTGGGATGGACACGTCCCTGAAGCGCGTGGCGGTGGTGGAGGATTTCTTTGACATCATCTATGCCATGCATGTGGAGATCAGCACGGACCCCAGCAAAGCTCCCAAACACGCCGGCCAGAAGAAGACCTATAAAGCTGTAAGGACCCTATCATGTTACCGTTTGAACGGAATATCAGGCCTTTGTGAGGTTTTTTTTTTCATGTTTTTTATTTTGTTTCACTTTTTTTGTCTCTCGCAAAGTTTTTCCAGCCTAGTCCGTCTCACGCCAGACTCCGACCTCCCCTTACAGAGTGGATTTCCTTCTGTCATACCTTGTGCTTTCTGTTGCTTAACTCGCTGCTTCTCCCTCCACCCCCTTCTCTCTCTGTCTCTCTCTTCCTCTTCTTGGGTCTCATTCCTCTTTTACTCTCAGGCAAAAACAGGAGAAAAGAAACGGAAGGCATAGTTTCTTGATTCGCAGGATTTCAGTTTGATTTGTTCTGAAATCAAACTGGCAGACACGACATGTCATTTTCTACTTTTACTTTCTGGGTTCATTGCCATTTTGTTTACATGCAAAAATACATTGCGAAACCTTTAGTTTGGGAAGGCTGTAAAATAAACGGTTAATCAATCAATTTTAGGTTTCGGTTTTGCCTAAAATACATGGAAGGTTAAAAACCTTACTTGCTACTTTTTTTTAATTCTTAAGCTTTCTTTTGTCATTTCCTTTTATTCATCTCACTGTCACAGGAGTACATTTATTCACAGCTAATGATGCTAACTTCCCGAAACACAACAGAAAGTAGTTATAGTTAGTAGTAGTAGTAGTTATTTTATGTTTTTCAGAACTTTTGTTTATAACTGAGGATGTTGAAGTAGATTACATTTTTAATTATATTGTGTCATTTGGACTTCTGGAGTTGATAGAAAGAAATCAACCTGAGCTGTACCTTTCTGCTGGGATATCTCAGCTGGTGACACTGCCATCTTTTGGTGAAATTGAGGATGTGCACCTGTCACAGGCATCTTCGTCTGCAGAGGCATAGTTAGTGCCACATGGCACCCGGTTTTAATGCCTCCAAAAGCATTGATATTTGCCTTTGCCTTCTTTACTCCCTCCCTCTTTCCTCTTACACACACACACACATATAGACACATATGCCTCACAGCAACCCCCATCCACCCACACTGAACGTTGTCCACCCCTCCTCCTCTTTTGGGTTATGCCTTTGTGTGTTTCATCTAGGATAAATGTTTGATTTATACATATATACGTTCGACCACACACACACTGACATGAAGTCCTTGGATGTTTAATGGCTTATTTAAGCACACTCCTGTTTTGCCATTTTAGGCCAATTTATTATTTGGTGAGAGGAAACCAACATGATTTGGATGATAAATAGTTATGACAGAAAAAGTTTAATTGTGTTCATAATCATCTGTAAAACTTCTGTTTTAGTGTTAATCCTTTGAACGTTTTATTTAGAGGGATTTAACAGATCAGATTACAGTGAGTCTCATTTATATGATGCTCAATGCTGTTAGAAAAGTCATTCTTTTACACAAAACATGCACGGTACACAGTTTATTCCCTACTAGTGGAATATGTTTTAATATCAAATTAAAATTTCAAAGATTAGGAATTGTTGAGATAAAAAGGGGTTCAATACAGCATAATGCCTCTGTCCAGATACCAATATTCTATAATGCTTGTCATTAAACAACCTATGTATTTCTACCTCTGTTGCTGTGTCTCTCTCAGATAGCCGAGACGTACGCCTTCCTGCCCAGGGAGGCAGTGACTCGTTTCCTGATGAGCTGTGGAGAGTGTCAGAAGAGGATGCACATTAGCACCACGGGACAGGACTACAAAGGTACAAACGCAACACTGCAGCGGACGTCCAAGTCAGTGAATCCCCCTCATCGCCGTTTGAGTCGGAGCAACCTTTACTTGGTGCAGCACAAAGTCTATAGGCGTTTTGTCAGTGAATGGTACAGGCCGGTTCATTGAAGACCAACTGTCTGTTTCTCTAACACGCACAGAGGAAGAGATAAAGCATCAGTTGCCTCTCAAGCGTCAGTCAGAGAAACAGATCTCAGATATATCTCAGCAGATATACAGCTGCTTGTTTTCTTGCCTCGTGGCAGTTTGTGTCGTAGTACCGAACGTGTGCAGCCGTTGTGTCTTTACACGTGCAGCATCCTGTTGTGAGCATCGGCTTGAACCGTGGTAAGCCTTTGTATTACAACAGCTGTGGGGAAGCAGGCACAACAACCTCACTAGGTATACAGCTTTCCTCTAACATATGGCCATCTTCACCTAATATCTTGTATACTTGACTTTGCTATCGTCGCTGCATGACTTTTTTAAACAAAACTGTTACAAACGTCCACTAATCAACAAAAAACAAAGAGTAAAACATCCTGTAAAAACAACTTTTCCTAATGTAGGTCTATAAAAACAGATATTCTGTTGGTCGTGCATTCACATCGCCTTGAAATAAAATACCTAGTTTTTTCTGTTTTTAATGTTTTTAATGTTTCTGCTTTGTGGAATTTGTTGCCTACATTACCCACAATTCAACACAACCTCAGTTCTGTCTGGGCTGGATACATCTTCTGGCAGCAGCTGATGTACCTCTAGTCCGTAACAGAGATGAGGTGTACAAAAGTTTCTAAATCAACGTTCCCAGATGGAGATTGTAAACCATTTGCCAAAGTACATCAAATTAAAGCAGACCAAATGAAACCAATGTGTCGAGTATGGACCAAATTTATCTAATCTAGTCCTAGTCAGTCCTCTCCCACTCATTTTAATCTGTGTGCGTCTCCACAAAGTCCAACTCCAAAACTGTAAATGCTTGCTACCTCAATCTCCTTATAACACTGTAGCTTCCGCTTTGTTTTATCTTAATCAAGTGCACACTTTTGGACGGTGAGAGTGACGGCCGAGTTTAAACATGTTAGAAAAGGAAGATGACTGTGGACAGCTTGTCAGGAATCAACAATAAGGATAATAGGCCTGGGTCAACTTAAAGGTCACATCACGCTAGTAAATGTATAAATCCAGAAGGGAAGAAATAAAATAATGCTGTCTGTGGCAGGGCAGTCCAAAGTTTGTCCAATCATATCATTTAAGAGCAAAAACATACTTTTGTTTCATGACAATCTACCACTGTTTTTTTTAAACAAATGTCTGCAATAATGGGAATATAAAATGTGTATCAGTTTAGAGGTTAAATGATGTCCTCAATCATTCAACAACAAGTCAGAGTACCTCATTTGTATATGCTGAAAAACAATATGCTGCCATCCATTTTACATTCCTCCCCATCTTCTTCTCTTCCTCCCGCCCATTATATATTTTTGTCTTTTACCCTGAAGGCCTTTTACACTCTCATTCCTCTTCCATTTCTCCTCCTCCTGCTGCCCTTTGCTACAACCCCCCTTGTCTATTGTTTTCTCTCCTCCTTTATCCATTCCTCCAAGCTTGCCACCCACCTTCCCTGCTTCCAGCTCTTCTTCTCCCTCCCACTATCCCCCTCTACACTGCTCCAAGCTTCCTGTCCCATCCCTGCATCGCTCACTGCCCCCATCCCCCTTTCCCCTCTTTGACTACTTAGTCTACCCGTTTCTATACCCTCAATCCATCCCTCCGTCCTTCGCTCACGCACTCCGATACCCAACCCCCCCTCACCACCCACCACATCCCCATCTTCCCTCTTTTTTTCCCGCCCCGTCCCTCATTAAACAGGAGTCATTGGAGTGTCCTGTCCCTCTCCTCAATTAGCCTAATTAATGGCTTTTAGCAAAGAAAATGGCCCAGGAAACGAGATAATTTTCCACAGAAACTGGGGAGAGAAAGAAGCATTGCCGGGAGGGCTTTGGGGGTGTGTGTGTGTGGGGGGGGGGGGTCTGAAGTAAGAAGAGACTTTGGAATTTAGAGGAAGAAATGTCAGTCTGCACAGAGGATGAAAAATCCCCTCCATGTGATACATATTGTAACATAACGGTCTGTTTCCTTGGATTTGCTGCTCATTTTTTTAAACAAGATGCTACAATTAATAGTTAAAATATATATGAAATGCTTTTACAACAGGACTTAATATTAATTATTACATCACCAGATGAATAAATCAGAGTAAAAAATCAAAAACATGCACACACATAATAATTACAACAGCTGTAACAGCTCAGTGTGTGTGTGTGTGTGTGTGTTGTGCCACATCACTGTATGCCACTCAGAGAGAGCAGCTAATTGCCTTCCTTCCCCGTGGGGGTTCGGCCTCACCCCCGACACACACACACACACACACATAGACACACAGCCTCAGCCCTCTTTATCGCTATCATGAAGTGACTCCCACTAAAGTTCAGTTGTGAATTATTAAATCCAATTAATCAGCATAGACCAGATCCATGTTTAATTGACACAGGCAGCTGGCTGTGTGTGTGTGTGTGTGTGTGTGTGTGTGTGTGTGTGTGTGTGTGTGTGTGTGTGTGTGTGTGTGTGTGTGTGTGTGTGTGTGTGTGTGTGTGTGTGTGTGTGTGTGTGTGTGTGTGTGTGTGTGTGTGTGTGTGTCCTAGACATTAGGTCCCCGGGTTGGGTTGTCTGGCCATTCTTGTGAGCGCCTGGAGGGAATGTCTTCAAATTTGGCACAACACCATTCAAAGGATAAATAATTACAAACTTGTGGTCAAGGGGCACTGCTACCACACAAAACACATTTTTGACCATAACTCAAGATATAATAATATGCTAATAATGACATTTGTATAGTCGGATGACATTTTGGATAAACGCGGATGTCACTGACGATGGGACTGCTTGGCGGAGGCGTTGATCAAGGGGGCTGTAATTGGAGTTCAGGTTGAGACCAGCTCCACTCTCGATTTGAGACGGGTCTGTGTCGCTTGTGGTGTTAAAATAAAAGAGGATGGATAGTGTTGTGTGCTTTGCGCTGTTAAACCCTTTAAGCTGAATTCCACGTTTCAGGCCTTTTGTAGATAATATCGACTTAACGTGAGTAATGCAGAAGAAAGACTTTTGCTCAAAGCCAACAGTCAATGTATCTACAACTTTTTTCATAAAAATATGGCTTCACGTAGTCATCGGGTTCATGTTTATGCATGCACATGTGAAAGTGCGTCTTGTCATATGCAGATCATTTTAACTTGATGTTTTATTTGTCTTGGCTCCATGCCTTCGCTTTATCGTGTTCTCCTCAACTTTCAGTGATGATGGGCTTCTGGCAACTCTTAACCATAGACAACAATCAGCCGTGATTAGGGTTGCAAAGGGGCGGAAAGTTTCCGGACATTTAACGTGTGATAACGTGTGATAACGTGTGTGTGAGTGTGTGGCTCTTAAAAGAGCCGTTTGGTTGTGTCTCTCCACGGGACCGTTCCCTCGACGTGGAAGTATGACGTGAAGGCGGATGAAGTCCGGTGCCCGATCCGAGCAAACGGGCTGAGGGCCAGCACCACGTACCGCTGGAAGCGCCAGTCACCCAGACGCAGTTCTTGTAGAACTTGTTGTCCGCGCCTACGGATGCTAGTTAGCGCAAACACACGACTCCGTTTGATTCGACGTGAGTAGGACTTCCACCACAAGTACAGCGTCGCTATGACAAGTACAAGTAGAGAGTCGCGTATGTTGCGCAGGAAAAATGTTCCTGAAATGTTTGCATCTATGTCTGCTTATGACAAGGTAAATACAGTTAAAATACCGCAGAATTTCCAGTTTATTCCCATAAATTCCTGTGGAAAGTTTCCAACCTTGAATATTCCCGGAATTCTGCAACCCTAGTCTGATTGGCACTTGTTTCACATTCTACAGTGAATACAACAGTGTCTTTCCCTCTCCATCCTGGCTTCAGCTAAGAAAAAAACGACATACAACATACACGTGTGCAGAGAATGTGTCAAGAGAATAACCAACGTTAATGTATTTCCAGTATGGAGAATCACATCCAATTATAGCCAAACACCTGGAAACGGCCAGTTAGTTGTTTGTTCTTTGAAAACAATCAAAGAATAAACAACTATCTGAAAGTTTAGATGAGCTATAAGTTTGGATTCAAAGGCTTTCACAGAGCGAGACTGGCTGTGTTAGTCGGTGCTGCTCTGCCTCCAGCTCTAGAGGGTCCTCTAGTGTTGGCTTACTGACAGGGCATGATAGTAAACACCAGCTTTAACACTTTAACACTAACCAGCATTCTGTGTTTTTTGATTTTCAAAAGCTTAAAAAATGTAAAAATCCTTTAGACACATTACGAAAAGCGGAAATTCAAATGATTATTAATCGACAATATTACAATTCAACAGAATTTCAGTAAATACCATTTATTGTTATCGGGAATGTTAAAGCTTCATAGCCATTTTTTAAGGCAGTAGATTTGTTTAGTTCCTTTTATTTATGGTGTTTAGTGTATTTTAATTGCTGACCATAGGTGCTTACCAAAGCTGTATTCATATTATTGTGGAGTTTTTCGGTTCAATTAACATTGCTATGAATGTATTTGACTTCATTAGTTCTAGTTATAATAGACTGGACATTGAATGTTTACTCTGGTAATTAGAACTTTGGAGAACCTACATTGTTTCTATGACTACTTTGTACATATAAGCTGATTAGCATCTATTTTCACTGATCGCTTGCTTTTATAGGCGCTCCGCCTTTACGAAAACATGGTCCATTTACTGTCATATCTCCTATTACCTGTGAATTTAATGATGGCATAAAGGACAGATAATATACGATATCACAATGAAACAGTGAGTCTCTCCTACACAAATGTCACAGTGATCGTTGTACTCCCAGTTACAGTCAGTAACAGCTTTATGGATCAAAAAGCTCAGGACAGAATTATTCATGTACAAATGCCGTTTAAATCATTCATTTGTAATCAAATAGTCTGCTCACAGTGTTCATTTTGGGTGTTATCACACATCACAACATATCAAAAACATATCAAAAAATTATGGTAATTCTCAACTGCAGTGAAAATTCTTTGTATTGTCAGCTGGAGACCCAAAACCGATGTGACGAAACAAATGCCCATCAAATGATAATTGAATCATATCAAATATCCCTATTTTCACTGTAACATGAATCCTGAGAGGTAGGTTGTTGTCCACGCTCAGTGATTGTTTCCCCTCGTCTCTCCAGAGAACGACAGGCCGAGCTCTCTGGTGCTGGAGGTGATCGACTACAACATGCCCCTCACCACCACCTACATGAAGCACATGAAGATGCAGTGCATGGGCAACAACAAGGTACGCGCGTCAAACCACCAAGCTTCTGTATCTGGCTCCGGCTCCGGTGTGAGGATGAATTCATGTTTCTTGTCCGTGCGGTCGAACAGAATCTAGGCTCCTCTAGGCAACCCAGGATTTTCTCCTACAGTAGATCTTGACAAACCAGCAGGTGTTTTTTTTTTTTCACACTTGAGCATTGCGTACATGTGTGTGTAGGAGTAAACCACGAGGCCCACTAATGCCTTTCTGGAAAGAAAACTCCCACACACGCTCTCGCAATTAAAACACTAATGAAAGAAGAGAGTTTTTCAGGCTCTGAGTCTTGAAGGTCAGTAAAACTGAATGAAAGAGTGTTCTTTGTGTATTTTCTGCTTATGATCGGTGTGAACAAATTGCATGACAAAATGGTAAGAAAAGAAAGATGATCGGTTGTTCCTCTTGGCATGGATTGGTACTTGAGCAGTTGTGTGTGTGTGTGTGTGTGTGTGTGCGCTTTTTGAGTGTGTGTGTGTGATAGTCACAATGGTGCAGGATGACTATCGGTGCCCCACACTAGCTGTCAGTCATATTCCCTGTTTGTATGTGTATGTGAGTCTAGATAACGGGTGGGCGAGCAGAGGGTTGAGCTCATTCCAATTAAGCCAGGCCCCTGAGCGTCGAGTTAATTAGTTACGGAGAGAGAGACACTGAAGTACCAATTTACACGGGGAAGCCAATCTGTCTTTCTGTCTATCAGTGTGTCGGTCTTTCTTTCTCGCCGTTTCTCTAAGACACACACACACACAAAATCACACCTGCAGTTGTCCGGTTCGTTTGGAGACACCAGGTCAAAGCCATTCTAATTAGTTTGCAATGCCATATTGACGAGGTAGAATTTAGCAATCAATAAAACAAACATGCGCTTTTTAGAAGCTAAACATAATGGTTTTACCGTTTTTACCATCAAAGCACTGCGAGTTTGACCCTTTGACTGGTTGCTTTTTAGTTTGAGGAACTAAAACCTATTATTGTCTAAGCAGTTAAATGTTGTAACTCAAGTTCATGTCAGTGTTGCTGTATTGATTTCCATCAATAGCAGCCTGCAAATGATATATATAATATGTTGGTGCTGTAAGGCAGTCGAGTGATGACTGACTGATGATTGATCAATACTGTTAATAATCAGAATCTTTCACCTTGGGTCAACTTGTCAAATCGTTTGGAGGATTTCACATCAGTGATGTCCTACTACACGGGTCGGGGGTTTGATTACTGGCATCATTCAGTCAAATAAAGACCACACCTTTTTCATGTCATACTTCATCTTGATTGTCGAGGCCAATAACTGCAGTGCAATGATATGAATGTACTTCATTTTTATTTTAGCATATTTATCAACCATACATTTTATTTAATATTTGTCTCGCTGTGCTGAAAGGGCTACATGTGTTGAATAGTGCTCAATTTCTGATGATATCCAAAGTAAACTTTAGAGAAGCTGCATCGTTTGTGCCGTTCATTCGACCTCCAACCTCATACAGCAATATATATTCATGTACTATGTATTTGTTTGAGTGGACCGTCTTTCAATTCTGTCACTTTGATTTCTGGTGATCTTTAGCAGAGAATGTATATGTGTGTGTGTGAGTGTCTGGATGAGACTGCAGCATAATTATTACAGCGTTGAGCCCAGAGGCGCAAATGTAAAGACAGGAATAGAGTAACAATGACTCACTCACCTATAGAAATAACAGACACGGGGGAGCTTTAGGTTCTGTGTGTGCAGAATAGTTCAATAGTATAGCATTCTTTGAAAAGAAGGTCTGAATCTGAGGGAGAAAAGAAGGGAAGAGAAGGACATCTGTAGAATCTCTAGAGAGAGAGAGAACAGGAGCCGAAGGGAAGGAGAAGAAGTACGGCATATTTGTGAATCCTCCACTGGCTCCATTAGCACTCATCCCAAGCCTCTGTTCATCTGCCCATCCCTTTATCTCTCCCTCCATCCGCCCCCCGTCCCAATTCAATAAGAGGAGGAAATTACCCAGGATGCTTGGCAGGTGGGTGGAGGTGGTGGGGTCGTTGGATGGGGGTGGGGGGGGGGGGCTACTGCCGACAATGTAGAAATGGGTAAGGAGTGAGAGGAGAGGAAAAGAGAGGGGGAGGAGGAGAGCGAGGTGGCAGGGCGGCGGCACAGTCTGGCTGATGGAAGGAGGAAGATGGAGAGGAGGAGGAGGAGGAGCGAAAATCAGCATTCTAGCAGATGGATGTTTTTCGGATGGGGTGAAAATTAAAAAATGAGAACATTTGTAGGGGATGGCGAGAGGCAAGGGGGAGGAGGCTGGGGTTGGGGGATGATTCAGAGAAGGAATTAAAAAAGGAGAATGGGGTGGTTCATTATCGTTTATGGTCTCCCCCTCTCCCTCTCTCTGCCCATTATTTCAGCTACCTCCGGAGGAAAGACATTTCATTATTTTTTGGAGGAGGGGTGTGTGTGTGTGTGTGTGTGTGTGTGTGTATAGAGGAGAGATAGAATGGGGGTTGGTCTTTTATAATTACTAAAAGACCGCAGAAAAGAAGAATCGTACATTAGGAAATAAATGGCTTGTCGGCCTTGGATAAGTGACCAAAAGCTTTTTTGTTCACAGTTGGTAGACTGAAAAATATAAACCCACCTAGAATCATGTCAGTTTTTTTCCAGATGATTTTGGAGTGAATGTCTAGTCCACCACAAGGTTGGTCTCAGTGTTGCTTTGTTGCGTCCTGCAGAAAGTTTTGGGTCCAGTGTCTGGAGTCGTGTTACAGATGACAGAGTCATTTATTGGGCAAAGTTCACCATGTGAAAGTGATGTATATGACGGGAATGGTATGATATGCTGTGTGTCTGTATGATGGAAACGTATATCTGTTGAACTGTAAAGGGCCTTGAACTCAGCCTTGTGGGACACTACAGAAATTGTCAGTTCAAAACATCTTTTAAAGTTTGTTGTGATTATACAACGAGAGAAAGAGTGTGGGAACTTGGTAAGGTGAGCAAATGGAGGACTCTTCTAGGTCATTATGGGTAATACGTGTAGTATGATGATGTAAGGGCAGATACCTGACACATCTATAAATTTGCACAATTATTATTGTTCCTTTATCCGAGCCTCTTTCCTCGAACACGTAAACAAATTCTTGGCAATTAAGTTCATGAATACAGTACAGCTTTCTTTTTAAACATTCCTCACTTTTTGTCCCCTACTCTTACTCATTTGATGATCCCTTTGAGCACCCGTTACAAACCCCTGTGTCAAGGGTCTGATGACTGCCCTGAATCCCCCAAAAATCACTTTGTCTTGTTGTTTCTTTAGATGGAATTAAATAAAAGTAATGCCAGCATCAACTCTTTATTTAAACTAAGATCCTGGCCATCCTACACATTGTTCCTTTTTAACAACATGTTTATTAACATAATGTTTGGACGTGGGTGTAAATGATTAACTGAAAGTACATTATAGACACTGCTGCTCTGA
Source organism: Pungitius pungitius (assembly GCF_949316345.1). Classification (NCBI taxonomy): domain Eukaryota; kingdom Metazoa; phylum Chordata; class Actinopteri; order Perciformes; family Gasterosteidae; genus Pungitius; species Pungitius pungitius. The sequence continues at coordinate 31,633,269 of NC_084900.1, forward strand.
ACTTACTCAATAAGACACATGGATTTCAAGCAGGTGAGAGTTAGAATTTACGGTCTACAGTTCTTCTAGTTGGATTGTCTGTCTTGTTATTTCATGGTGGTGATAGTGGGACTGCATGAACACATTCGAAAAGCCCCTAAATGCATCTGGTGCGGAGCTTTTGGCTGAGAGAAGGCAAGAATCAGACACAAAGTGCTGGTCAGTCTTGCAGCCCTTCGGATTGGGTTTTCACCAGGGGCATGACCTTTAGCAGGTCTTATCCTCTCACCATCTGCCCGACTCTCTCCAGTGTATACTGTCCAATAAAGTAGAAATGCCATGGAAACAGGCCTGAAAGAAAATCCCCTTGATGGTTTTTAAGTGCACAGCACATTGAATGTGAAGTATGGGGAGAGCATCATGTCACAGCAACGTTTCCTTCACACCCGTTTTCATGCTCCCTCTGATACAGCACAGGTGACACTAAATAAGACTTAAATGAAAGTTGTACAACATGACACAAACAATACTACTGCGACAAATTCTCTAAGAAACGCTGTCGGCAGGAACACAAATAAGTCCCTCACTTTAAAGGAAAGTTGGGACTTGGACATCAAAAATGTACCCCGTAAAAATAAAATAATATATTATCATCCACTTAATTAAAACTTTTAACCACCAACCAAATGGCCTTCATTTTATTTTTCAGATCCCTTTAAATTCCTGTTTCTTCCCATAATGCAACTGTTTTTATTTAATTTTTCAGTGAAGTAAATAATTATTTCCTGTACACTCTTTTTTTTTTATTCTCACAAGAAATCCCCCTTGTTACTTTGATGAAATGAAAAATTCTCTAAATTGTTTCAATGTGTGCAACAGTAATCTATTAACGTAAATAACAGCATCAGTAAACAAACCAATCACACTTGCGGTCTGAAAACTAGACCTTTCTATTGAAAGTTTCAACCTGTTAGAATTCAGCTCTTTTTAGAGAGTTTGAGTTTTTCTGTTTTTGCAGGAAGTCTTACACATCCTTATCGACACATACTGAAAGCTGCAATTCCCCCAGCACTCCTGGGCATGGCCACGAATGACTAATTCACTGCAGTTTCACCCTGTGCCTACAGGGGGCAGGTTCGTCATGGAAATGTACAAGAGGACACACGCTGCTCTTTTTCTCACGCGCACACACACGCGCGCACACACATATCAGCAGCAGCTTCATGAGAGTGGATAGTGGTTAAACACTTTTTATATGAGTAATCCAGAGTAAAGGTCAGTGTGCAAAAGAACTGTAATACCCTGTCTGTTCCTGAAGTGCCTGACTGCGTTTGTTTAAGAAACATATTAAAACATCTCCAGCAGCAGAAGGTTCTTTTCAAGAAATTGCATTTATATTTGAAATGCACTGCAGGTATTATTTCAATTGGAAGACACAGCTTTCTAGTGCTTTTTGTGTTGGCTTAGGGTCATTTTGCAATAAGAAGTCAGTCATTCAAAGAAATCACCACGCTTCTCACTTGATTTACTAGGAGAAATTGTAAACTTGAGTTTATGGTCTTCTTCATTACAGCATGGTTGTCATTTTGTCGATTAAGGCCCGATCTAGAGTAAAATAAAGAAAGACGGTACGTGTCAGGGTGTGGCGACCTTGTCGGGCCGGACAAAGCTGTGGCAGCAATCTGGAAGTTGTCCAATGTTTTCCATTTAGAATGTTAACCATTTCACAGTGTTTTCAGTTAACGGGAGTCGGATGTCTTGTTCAGCTGTAACCTAGCTCCACCCTCTCGGACAAAAACCAAGATGGCTATGGCCGAAAGGCTGAACTGCTTTCTCAAAAGCATTAACCCACAAACCAATTGCTGATTTCATGGTGATTACATCCACTTTTTGCATGCAGTCTTTGGGCCACACTCCTGTTGTCTGTTTGTGTTGCCCTGACCAACAATGGGCAAAAGATGTTTGCACATTTGACCTCTTGGCCCGTTGAATGATGCGGCCAAAATCTCAACGCCCCGGGGCGTCTCACAAGCGAGCAGCCACCGGGCCTCGTTGTGTGATCATCATTCCTGCCGACATGTGATGGATGTGGCAGTTTAGTGCCCGGGATTTACCAACATGTAATGGAACGAATCCAAACGGCGTGCAATGCTGAACGACTAGACCACTTCATTCTCACACAATGTCTACGGCCAGTGGGTTTCAGTTCAGTAAAGAATACCATTTTCCACATTTTTCACGCAGGCCAATCCGAGTGGGAGTCGCCGCAGGGCGTTTGCCACAAGCTGCTTCACTGCTTCGTCACCCTGCCTCTGCTCCACCACCGCTCCACCTCTTTGCCCATTTTTTAATCAGTCAAGATACGAGGATATGTGTCATCCCCGCCGAGATGGCGACGGGTGTAGCCACGCACTTTGTGCTTTTCAAGTGCTCCTCAGAATCCTATGGGTGAGGTCAGGGAGCCTGCGTCCATATTTGATGGTGAATACAGGTATAAAATAAAGTTCAAGATGAACCTCCCAAATACAAGTATACATTTTTAAATAGGCATAACCCCCATAATTGTTAGTATAATACGTAAATAAAATTAAAAACGTGAGAATACAATGAGACTCAAATTTACAAGGAGTATCAGTATGATTCTTTTTCTAACATCTAATGCAAATTCACTGCATTTGTTCAACTGTTCTTTCTAGGGATGCCACATAATCTGGCATCTGGGTGAGTAGTATTCTCTCCATCTCTCTCTCTCTCTCGCTCTCTCTGTGTGATGTAAGCAGCCGTGGCCCCGCCCCCCTCCGGTCGAGTCTTGAGGGTCCTGTTGTGTGCTCCTGCCCTCACTCCCTCCCTTCGCTACGAATAGCAGCTTATATTGTGCTTGTCACATAAACACTAAAGAGGAGAGAGAGAAAAAAACTGGAGGCGAGTGAATAAACAATTAGACCAAACCACAAAAAACAGGAAAACAAGACAGGGAGAAACGTGGGGTCCCCTTTCTTGTTTGTAATCTCACAGAAGTGAAGGTAAGAAGGCGTTTTCCGCGTGTTTTTATTATTTATTTGGTGGTCGTGTGCTGGTTGAGAGGCTGCCCGCAGGAGCCGTGCGGTCATACCCCCTCGCGCTGCCGGATGCTCTATTGACAGGCGCGCGCTCATCAGCTGTCGATGCGAGCGAAATACCAACAGCATTCATCTGTGTTGTTTCTTTTGCCCGGTTGCACATTTTGCATTGGGTCGCTCGCCGCATGGAGCGCCTGGGTAAGTTGCATCGTGTTGTCGTCCTTCTCTGCCGCCCGTGCCGGCGGTGAGTGGAGCGCAGTGGGCTCCGAGCCGCGCCGCGCCTCACCGCGCCGCACCGCACCGCACCGCACGCAGCTCGTTAGAGCGCCGAAACACGCGCATGTGATCTTCATTGTCATTCATGGCCGTGTTTCTGGCGCAGCGCAGAGTGCAGCGGGCCGGCGCGTCCTGACAGATGCACATTGTTCCGTTAATGCCCGACCGTGTGCGTGCGTGCGTGCGTCCGCGCGCGCGCGCGTGTGTGTGTGTGTGTGTGGACAGAGGAGTTAGTGGGTGGGTGGGTGTTTGATGCGCGATGACCAAGCACCCGCCCACAGTGAGGAACAATCGGTAACGCGTGCCAAGCATTGAAACCTTTTCATTGAATGGACCATTATGAGCGTGTGGCACATCTGGGGAAAAGAAAACACTACACAAACAGATGTTTGACTTGTATATGTGCCAATACCAATTGACCAGTAAATCATCATTTCATTTATCATTTATATACATATATAATTTTCAGTTTTGATCCTTCCATGGATGCATTCTGTCTCGTGCTCATGTGGACACATTATCTCATAAAGAGAGAATCTTTTTGTTTTGGGGGGCAAAACTATGTTAATACGATTACACGATCATTTCTTAAACTGTGTTTCCACTCTGTTTCGATTATGAAACCAGTTAGTCAGAACCGCAGCCTATGAGGGTCTGAGATTGCAGTGTCTTTGCTCAAGAGCCCTTCAAGTTTGCCCTGTTTTAAAAAAAAAGTTGCTTGGTAATTTGTCGCTGTCAGAACAAGAATATAAATTAAACAGTTGTTTGAAATGGGTTCATGTGCAGTACGTATTGAAAGGATTTTAATATCCAATTAAAATTTCTCGTCTTCCTGCTGGCTACTGTAGAGATAGTGGTTTTTTCTTTTTGTGAGAAAATAAATGGCGAAGGACCATTGGAAATATTTGTTAGTAGCCGTGTATTATTTGTACCTCAGGAATTGGAAGCTTCAACAGGCCTTGTATTGACAGGAATTTGCTCTTATGGTCTGGTGTCTCACATTCAGATTCCCCCCTTAGCCTTCTGCCCGAGGACAGTGGGACTAGAGGAGCGTCTCCCAGGACAAATCCTGCTGGGAGGCCCTTTCCTCCGTGCTCCAAAATAGCCCCAGTTCTTCCCCTGACCTGGCCACGAGCGCGGCAGAGGAGGAAGCCTGCCTTCTAATCCCCTTTCCCTCCTCATCCTCTTCATCTCCCTTCTGGGGAGGGGGGGGGTTGAGTCCCTCCTGTTCCTGGAGCCTCTTTCTGCCGGATCTTGGGACGGCTCTTTGTAGTTTTTTGTTCTTTCCCCTGTATTCTGTATTTCCATTCGCTTGATATCATCCTCGGCCGTTTTATTGGTGTGTTTTTCAGGAGTATAGTGTCAGACACCTGCCGTTAATCTATGGCTGCAACTAACAATTATTTAATAAGTTAAACTCTGGGCACCTGCAGGAGTTTGATGTGTCAAAAATAATAATAATAATAACAGGAAGCAATCATTGACAGCAGAGAAGCTGAAGAAACGTTTTTTTGTATAAAAATGCCAAATGAATAATTGTTTACTAGAACTCATTATTTCTTCAGCTAATGGATTTAGCCCTAGCTCTACCCGTAACTTTTTGAATAATGGATTAATCATTTAGTGTGTGAAATTGATAAAATACCAATCACATGTTCCAGCAGCTATGTTTTCAGATTCCGATTTTTTTTTTTTAAGACCCAAGGTCAAAAATCAGAAAAGATTTAATTTACATGGCAATGTAAAAAATTGTGTCAACTCAACTATTCACTCACTCACATTATTCTGGCGTATTCTGAAAGAATAAAACATCATCACAGATGCAACACTATATAAAGGCTGTGATTTATTTCAATCACCCCCCCACCCCCACCCCTTCATATCGTGTGCATATTTATAAAATAAAATCTCTTTGCAAGAAGCAAATAAAGTCTCTCGATCAAAAGTTGGTATTTTTCCTCCCCTGCAGATGAGTCACTAGCCAAAGGACAGACTTCACCTGTGCTGTCTAGCTGGTAATTATACAGGAGCTGATGGCAGAACACGAAGCGGGAGCAGAGAGCTCAATTCATCTTTATCTTGGTCTGACATACCATAACATGTTACTGTTGTTTATTGCTTTGGTTCTAGTACAGTCAACTGTGCAAGGACTATGTTTTGACCCCCCCCCCCCCCCCCCCCCTAGTGATGATTTAAGTTTGACTTCTGTGTCTGGAGTCCCATTTGAGGCAAACGCATGTGACAACTGTCATTTGAACCCCGTTGTTAACCAAAGAGACCAACACAGCCAACAAAGACTGTGGGTGGTGCGGTCTGTTTACGGTTGGAAAGCAAATGAAACCATCCATGTTTTTTTTTAATATACTTGATGTGAGCCGGGTGTCACAAGCTGATCTCCGAATACACCCGTTAACGATCTGGAAAGGCCGAAACAAACTAATTATGCAAATTCACACATCAGCATGTCAGCAAGGGTATTTTCTGTAATTTATACTTCAAAAGTTCCTGTGCTTATGTCTAGCTCTGTTTATTTTCTCAGTTTTGTTATTCCATAAAAAGTTTTTGATGGCAATCAAACGGTAATAAGTAGCAAATCATTACTGTACAAGAAGCCTCATGCTTGTCTGCGCGCTCTTTTACATTGTCGCCAGTCATCCGGGAAGCAGGCCTCCTGTCTCGAAGTGTTAATCCACACTAATAACACGTCCTGCATTTGCAGTCTAATAATGCTCACTGTCGGTTCTTTTTTGTATGCTCTGTGTGCCCTTTTAATTGAGGCATTGCTATTATAATTATTATTAGTCCGTGTTTGATACCTCAGCCTGAGAATGTCACCACATTTGACACCATTCTGCTGTGAAAGTCTCTGATTCTCGTCTGCCTTTGCCTGGCGGGTGGTTGCCTCGTCCTCTGTGCTTGATGAGCTCGGCCTGTGCAAACCCCGTGTGTGATGAGGACGGCCCGTGGTGTTGTGTAGATCACTGTTCCTTGCGTTGGAACCATAAAACTATGAGAGGTCAAGACAAGCCCTCGCCAATAGGAAGACGTCTTTTCAGATTGTATTGCAGATCGGCGGAGATCGAATGCATTTAATGGGAGGGTTTGATCACTCACATGCCATGCTGTAAAGCATGCCGGTTAAGTTGACGGCACTGTCTGCCAGCTCCATGAAGCCCAAGAGAGTTTTCATGACGCTTGGCTCTAATCTATTCCACATTGTTCTGCAGGAGTCTCTTTTCAGTAACCTGTTTAAAGACTGTATTGTGAATGAAATGTTATGGATCAAAGGAATTCCAGGTCTTCTAAGGCTCCCTGTGGTTTCTTTATATCACCTGCATGGTTTTCATTCCTTTCTCCCACTCTATAGGTTTCGTCATATTCGTTTAATATAAGCTCAACAAAACCTAGTGTGTGGTTGCGTTGAAAGAAGTGGCGTTCTGTTTAGCTGTTGAAAAGGTTACTTTTAAGAGTATAAACCACTCGGCTGCTCTGTGTGAAGAACCTGTAAAGAATATTTCCTGCTCGAGTCACTTGAGTTTTTAAATTTGTACTTCCATATATTACTTTATATATATTTTTAGTTTGAATAAGATAAGGAAGAGCTGCAGTTGCAATTTCACACCCTTTTTATTTTGATGTTGTTTCTCCTGTGCTGGTAGACGTTCTCCTTCGACCTTTGGCATTTAATGACTGACTAAAGCACTTTTCGGAATGGTGCTTCCTGCATCAGGTCCCGAAGAATCGCATCCCCGGTACCTGTTCTACTGCTGTGTTTTCAGAATGGTGGCAATGGTGAGCAATGCATCCCGGAGGCGACATCATTCATCCTGGCTAAGCCCCACACATCTCAAACTAGACACTTCAGACCCAAACACTGAAGCGCACTGACTAAAACTGTTCCAACTTTGGGTGAAAACATTCAACAATCATAGAGCAGTGATTTATTTTATAATTACACTATCAATGTAATTACCCCGGCTGTCTGTGGTGGACTAGTGCTGCCTGGCGGCCATGCTGCTGTGTGTGCTCAGTGCTCAACCACTGGAACCAGAGAGTCCCTGCAGAGATCAGCTATATAATACAGCTGGATCTGAACTCCAAACTACTGCTCCTCCCCTAAAGCACACTCTTCCTCTCCTTCTGACTTGGAATGAAGCGATAGCCCGCCTTGGTCACTAGGGACCTTTGTTGTAGTAGAGATGAACAACCCAATATGGCGAGTGCTGATTATTGCCAATCTGGAAGCCCGGAAGCAGTCTAGCAGTATGGAAAATAAACGATCCATAGAAGTTGGTTTTAAATGCGGCACCAACCGAGAGAGATGAGGAGAATATTTTTGGGGACATTTTCCAGCCAAAGCTTTGCAACTGAAACACAAAAAGTCAACCACTTGATTTGTACAATGATGATATGGCGACGTTTTAGCGGACATTAAGTTTTGGCCTCTGGACCTCTGCTTACCTGGGCGACTGGGTAAAGCGGTAAAGTGAGCGGTTTTGTATGAGCTTTGAAAAAAGATAAGAAAAAGAAAAAAGATGGTTTGAAGGTGATTCACTTTGTGTGCAGAGGAACTCCAAAATGAGCTGATGACCACACAACCTTCACATTCGATCCATTCCTAAAGTTGTTACAGCTAAAGGGTTTCATCATACATTCACTGTAGCAACATCAGAATCCATTTGAATCAGGTTTCGGTTCATCTGATTGCGAGTCAAATTCCTCTCTCCTTAGAGTTCTGGGCTCAGTTTCACAAAGATATTTTCGATTGGTGTTAGGCCCGTTTTGGTTTTGCCTTTTAAATTAGTTTTTAAGACTGATTTTTTTCAACAAAAATCCACAAAGTCCATATCCAAGCATCTTTGGGGATCTTTGATGGAACTGTATGTTGTATCCTTTTCTCTCACTATGTATCCTCACGTTTACAACTGCCAATATGCTAAACATGGTTGATTGTTTTTTTTTTTGAACACGCTGGAAATATACAGCGAGGACAACTCCTATTGATGTTGGTTTGAATGCCAATTCATTGATTGATCATTCATGGGCACGATTCGGAGTAGTAGTTCTGGTCGTGGTGACTGACAGCAGCTCAGCAGTGTTGCGTATCTCTTCTCCGGGTGAAACTAGCCAGGTCCGACAGTGACCTTTTGCCTGCACTAATCCAGGATGCGTATCCCTAGGATTGCTTCCTGCGGGGGGGGGGGGGGGGGGGGGGGGGGGTGTTAGTCGCCATGCTTGGGGCAGATTTGTGACTGACTGGATTAAGTGGGGCTCAGAGTGTTGGACACTGCACTAATCTCTGGTATCCATGCCCCTGCCGGCTTCATGGGAAGGGCAGAGCGACTGGCTGACTTATTCCCTGGCTGACTGATGAGTTGGGCCGGCTGACTGACTTATTTTCCGATTGCCCAAGAAAACCACTGATCCAATGATGATGATGATGGGGTGGTGGAGCTTCCGGGCTGACGGAACAGGTGCTGTCAATTGACAAAACACGCAGTCACACTTGGTTCTCCACACTTGCCTTTTATAAAGAAACCGTTGATTTAACGCTTTGCCGCAGTTCCCACTCCCTGCAAGTCAATGATTAGCTGAGGCCGCTCGGTAGTTTTAAGCCAACGGTGTTGGAATGAGCTCACTCGTCTTTTTGTGTGGCCGCGCAGCAAAAGGCTCCAACTCCTTATTTCTGTTATTTTCCGTCTAAATCCTGAAAAGGGGCTAAATTCCTTGTGCTCTCACACGCTTCTCTTTCTGCGACTCTTAATTAAGGCTTGAGCTAAAAGCGGCCGCAAGCTGCTCAGTCATGAGTTCTCCGTGATCTGCAGTGCTAGCAAACGTTTCTAGAAAAATATTCTTCAGTGGCGTGCTAATGTGGCATTTACAATAGTGGTCTATTGCAGATCCAGACAATGCCACACACTTCTACTCAATCATAGGTGATGATATGGAGGGGATAATGGTCTCAGTCAGCAGAGTCATGTGATCACAAGCGTGTGTTCTTGTGTCCATGCCTGTATCCGCGGCGGAGTGTGTGCGCCTCCTTGTCGCTCCGCTGCAGCATAATGCGTCATGTTTTGGATGTGGCATGCTCAGTTACCTCTTTTGATTTGAATGATTTCCACTTTCTCAAAACAACTATTGACTGCTGTTGATGACTGCCTACCAACTCCCCACTCGTGATAACGCTGACACCCCCCCCCCCCCAGCCGCTCTTCTCAACCCAGTGGCACACCGTGGTCTAGAATGGTGGGCTCACTTTTAGTCATTTACGATTTTTCCTAATATCTGAATAATACAATTCAAACCCAGGTGTTCACAAAATCCCTCTGGCATCGTGATTCAAGTTGAATCTGTTGGTTTTCATCATCACCCTGAGCAGCCTCTCTTCACAGTATTGAAAAGTAACACAATGGTACGACCTCCGCCACTCTATGGAATATGCTGTGCATTGTCTGGTCTGTGAAAGTTCAGTTTCCATGGTGATAATTCACACTATGTTGTCTATCCAGGTAGATGGGCACGAATGCGCTGCGCATGCACACATGCACACATGCACTGCCACGCTTGGCTTCACTTCCTACAGCGATCAGTCCCACAAGCCAGATCTGTTCTACTTCCTCTTCTCACCAACACCTAATTGCTGCCTGGAAATGAACGGCAGCATCTTTTGGTCGGGTGTTCAGTTGTCTCTCACTCTGCTACTCACAAGCTCTTCCATCCCGTTGTTGATGTGTGTGTGTGTGTGTGTGTGTGTGTGTGTGTCTTTGTGCTGCTGGACATTAAACCTGTTAAAAACACCAGATATTTGGAACTAGTATTCACTCACAGAGCTTCCGGGATGTGACCAAATGAGCTCTGAGGAAAGATGGTAGGCTCATCGCCCGCAGCAACAAACACAAACACACACTGACGGAGAGCAGGAAGCATTTATATCCACATGCATGCTGAAGACACATCGTCTGTTGGACACACAAAGACCCACGGGCTATAATAACTCAGCTCTCAACTGTATGGCAGGAAGACCTTCATCGTCTCAGGCAGGGACACAGGGATGCTGCTACCGCCAAAATATCTCTGCAGTTAGGAGTTTAATTTTTCATACTAACGTTACTTAACGAGATACCAGGTTGACTTTCAACTGCTGCAAAAGTGCCTTGTAGCAAGGTGTATAAGCTTTAGGTATAATAGTAAATGAATTGATGGGTATTGGCAGCGAAGAACATGACTTTAGCTTTTGGTTACTTCAAGTGGATATTTGATTTCACGCTAATAAGCAGAAAGTGTAAGGCAAGAACAGAGAGAGAGATTTATAACTCCATGTCTTCGGGTCTGGGACTTTTCTCCACCGGTGATCATATGGATCTCAATATATAAAATCACGTAAGCCAGTTCTTGTTCAACTCATGTTCTGATTATCAGTGAACTCAGACCGCCATCAACAAGAAATCAACATATATCGACCTGGCATTTAAATGTCGCTTTGCACTTTTCTGTTCAAATGTCTGTTCAGGCACAGATGTACTTTTTCAAATAAAATATATTTTTTAGAATGCCCCCCTTGGGGTATACTGCAAAAAAACAATGATAGCAAACTGAATAGGATTAAGCGTATGTAAATATTTGATGGCTTAACATTTTCTCGAATAGAACGACATGAACGAGAAAGTGAGTTGTTCGCTGTGTTAAAATAAACATTTAAGACCATTTTCTGTCTCCCCTTCAACCTTCAGTGAGTATTGATTCATATTGCAACAGTAGATATCATGATACACACACACACACACACAGTTTGTGTATAAACATGTACATTGTTAGGACGTCACGGCTACACACATGCACTCACACACTCACACACACAAATACAAAGTGCTTATCTTCTATCAAGACAAGGTCATGATCTGTTCACGTACAGATGAATAGAACAGTGATCCTTCTCTGTATATGACGCTCTCTCTGCCTCTCTCTAAATCCCCTCTCCCACTGGACCAAAAAAAAACAACTAACATCTGTTTTTGGTCCTCAATGAGGAAGGTTGCAACCAGCCTTCGTTCCCGTGATGTATTTCTTATCAGCTCCAGCCCCATTCTGCAAACCAGGGTGAACACGCAAATATGTGCCTCTTTTGCAGCACATTGTGTGGAACGGGTTTGTTTTGGGTCTATATTTATGAATCAATTTGTCTGTGTGGTCCAACACAAGATGACGGACTTTATCACTTCTTTTCCACCTACCGTTCTGCTCATTTTGAAACACAATTTATTTCCTCTGTCACAACTATCTCCAACTGTTTTGAGTTTGAAAGTAAGACTAAATAATGTGTGTAACGTCAGACATGATAGACCAGTAAAAAGAAGCCATCTTGCTCTCTTTTAGGATTGTATTGATCAGTTGTCTTTCCTCCTGGTCATTTGGTTTCTAGCAGCTCAGCATTGACCAAACACACACACACACACACACACACACACACACTGAGAGACACACTCAGTGGGTGGAATGTATTCAGATTATTCTATACCACAAGAAGAAGAGGTCTGTTGTGTGCACATGTCTGTGTGGCTGTAGCGGTGCCCTGCTGTCTGTGGTTGTGTTTCGGGCCTGCACTTCTTTGTTGTCTGGACAGATAAGATGTTCTCTGTCATTGGAGTAAAGATTTCATTTACAATGAGACATTTATTATTTAATGCACTAAAATGATTGAATTATCTGAATGTTTGAATTTTACTTTAGTGTAATCTGTTCCAGAGTGTAGATCTATATTTTAACTTTGATGAATTGAATTAGTTTTTTCAAGGTTCTTGCAGTCAATTGAGTGAAGTCCCAGTGACTTTGCTTGATAACGGACAGTTTGGGTCCGGTTTGATTTTGGTGACAGTAATTCGAGACAATTAGAATCCGACCTTGGGCCTGTCTGTCCTCTTCTTCTGTAGTGTTCACACAAAATACATAAAGAAATATGTAGCCAAGTAGGAGTTCACACTGTAGTTACTGTAACTTTGTCTTCCTCAACATCTTCTTAATGCGATAAATTAAATCACTCGCGAAAGTGAGATTTTGCTGCAATGGCTCAGATGAGCAGTAGATCCATCACAGAGCAAAAAACTGAAATGAGGCCATTTTTTGCGATTTACAGGTTAATCTTAAAATGTCAACCGCTCATTGCCTGCAACCAGTGTAACATCAACGTTTGGTGGAATTAGCAAGCTAGCTAAAGCGAGCAGCTGGTTAGCTAGCTAGTTAGTTAGCTAACGGTTATCAGTGCGCACCGCTAGTTAACCAGCCTGACTGTCAGGACGTGTGTCCTTTCCACTGTGGAAACACGGAAACACGAGACCGGTGGAGTGGAGCAGCGAGACAAGAACCGCCCCGGTGTATAAAAGCCGTCCAGTCATGTGACTCGTCATGGCTGTCCTCCAGGCCGTTATTCCCCTCGCGTCTGATCAATGAAGGTCAGTGGCAGCTTATTGATTGTGGCCCGCCGTCTCCTCTGTGCGTACTGTACAAGGCTTTTTATAACCCCACAGACAGGCCCACAGTCTGCTGACGGACGGCCTTTCTAGCCGCCTACCGCCAAACGTCTTCTTTGTATCTTCGTTCACCATTTTGTACTCTCGGTGTATCGCTCGGTCAACAAAACCTTCTTGTCAATTCAGCCTCCAATTCATTGCTTGTTATTAGTATATGTGTGTTTGAATGGTCATTCCCCCCCCCCCCCCCCCCCCTATTTTTTTTTACATACACCCTCCTCATGGCTTGTTTCTCCGCAATCAATATTCTGCAGTGGAGCTCCTTAGCCTGCACCCTGTTAATCCTTGCTGTGTGTGTGTGTGTGTGTGTGTGTGTGTGTGTGTGTGTGTGCGTGCGCGTGCGTGTGCGGCCCGCTTGCTTCTTATCAATATCTTCGCCGCTCTCTCCCTTCAGAAATGATCTTTTCCTGTTCCTTGCAGCCCTCATTGATTTCTGTGAGAGATGGATGCAATCAGATACGGGACGTCGGGGTCGGACTGAATGCCGAGTGGCTCGTCATGGGGACAGACTGTCAGTGTGCGTCTTTCATTTTCCTGCAGGGATAACAAGGGTCGGTCAGATTGATGTGTGTTTGAAAAATGTCATGTACGTTGCAGCGCAGTACAGCCTACTTCAGCCTCTTTATGTTGTGGCACGCTCAATTTCATTTTCATTGCCGCCTCAGAGCGGGAGATAACAGTACTGACCCGTGGTAATTGTGGCCAAACAGCGATGGCGTCGTCACGGTAAACTGCTTTTACAGTGACAAGGGACGGGTGCAAGGCCTTCACTATGGGCTGTATTTGACCCGACGCGATGTGGTTTTTGCTACTGATGCATGTGTGGGTTTCAGTTTCCTCCCACAAACCATAGGCATGTAGGTTTGACTAATTGGGCATCACATAGGTGTGAGTGTGACTGTTTGTCTGTATGTATGGAGTGGGCGTGTTGGAAAACATCCTCTTTCCCGCTTCATGTTTATTGAGAAACAGTTGATCATTGATGTGCAATAATGTTCACAATTGTCTACAACAAAGGGTGAAATATCATTAATAAACCTGGTAATAATAAAATATTTATACTACAAAATCATTTTTAAACAGTTTCTAAGCTTTTAGTTCTGTTCATCCATCTGACCCGTTCTCATGAAAACAATATCTTCTTTTATTTGTTGCACTATTTATTTATCTATATACGGTGTATATTGTCCACTCAAGGCCATCCTTCGATGTGTGTACATTTCTGTAGTTGTGAACATGCAATTACATTCACAAGTCAAAACGTAGCTCTTTGCTTTACTCACACATGGGTCAATTACAGCCGCTCACAGGGCGGACCCGGTTAGATGGTGGTCATGACAAAGAATGCGATGATGATCTCCATGATGCTGACCCTTAGGCCCAGGCTTATTTTTCTCCATCTATTAAAGGAATCAGAAATCCACTGAAACAACATCATTATAATGAACATCCAACCAGGATCAGTTTCCCTGGAAACCAACAAACATGATCGCAAGACTGGGAGAGCAAGCCAAGGAAAGGCGGGTAGAGGGAGCAGGTCTCATTTCTTTTGGGCGTAGAATAAAAAACATCTAACAGTGCTGCAGCAAGGGAGCCGGCAGGGTGGAGCGGGGGGGGGGGGGGTGGGCGCGCGTTGGTGGGGGAGGAGCTGAGAGGAGGGAGCACATGGGGGTGGAGGGGGGTGGGGTGGCAGGCTGATCATGGAGCGAGGAGAGGGCAGCAGAAGACTGGGATGTAGTTGGCAGGGTAAAGGCATGAGGGGAGGGGGAGGAGAGAGCCAGAAATAAAAGGGAGATAAATATGGAGGTGGGGTGGGGTGGTGTGGGAGAGTGATGGGTGGGGGGAGGAAGGTAGGAGGAAGGATGCCAATGTGACAGCTATGGGGAGACTTCAAGGTCCGGCTCCACACCACCACTGCCTGTAAAACAAAGAGAACAAAGAGGCTGAGCTCTGTAAGAACCACACCAACCCCCCCCTCGTTGGTGGGGGGAGATGCCCACCTTAATTGATTTTTATTTTTTATTTTAATGATGTTCGTTTTGCACTGCTGCACTGAGATGAGAGTTTGATTCCTAAAGTAGCACCAAAACCTATTTGTGATGCACGTTGGTAGAAATTAGACGGGCACGTCGGGAGAAATTGGTGTGGAATTATTTTTCATTTTGATGTTTTCTTTGAAAACGAAGGCAGCTCAAGGAAAGTCCAAGGTGCTCTGCCATTTATAAAAAATAAACTAGGCGAAATCACACTAGGCTCTGAGGAATTGTGATATTTCCCTATATTTCATAGCATTTATTATCAATCCAAAAATATATATATATAAATACTTTTTTAGACATCCGAGTTTTAAGTAAAGCTAATTGAAGTGATAACTGAAGACAGCCTGCTCGGTGTTGAATAATCAGTTCTGTAGCTTTTGTTCCATAATTAAGTTTCCCCACATACCCAATAATCGCGGTTGGCTGAGTTGTTACGTTACAGTGATTCTCTGCTGCTCCAAGCTTCTCTATTAAAACATCATCTCTCGCTGTGTAATTTGTATTGGCAAAGAGGCTTCATGGCTCTCCAGTGGCTCCCACTGTGGGGAGGCAGGAGTTGGAAAAAGTGGGTGGAACAAGGTGGAGAGCGTATTACTTTTGAGAGAAAATAGGAAAAAAAAGTGTATCATGTGTTTAAAGCGGTTACTTAAACATAATGCCTTGGTGCGGGGGCTCTTGTGCAGGACTAACATGTCAAATACAAATTTCTGTAAAAGTCTTACAACATATCCTATTAAGTGTGTGGTTTTGTCTTCTGTACTCCTCTCCTAATAATCCTCCTGGCCATCAGAGGGAGGATGAATTAGCAAAAGGGAGGAGAGCATACAAGTAGTAGTAGAACACAGGGAATAATGTTGTTTGGAGACAAGGAGGAAGGATGTGATTATAGAGGAGGTGATGGAGGATAAATGGAAGGAGTGGGGAGAAGTACAGGTGTCAAAGATGGGAAAATGGAAGATGAGCACCGAGGGAAAGCGCTGATTCCTTCCGTCTGTCCGGTGGCTAACCTGATTAGCTTAGCGGGGCCATCGGACCAGATCCGGCTGCTGTGGAAACGCAAACAACAATCGATGTACTTCTGTTCTCTGTTACAGACGTATAGGAAGCACACGCCCCGCCTTACAGTGTAGACTCGTTCTGAACAATGATTTCCAAACTGCACTTCTACAGTTGTCACGTGGCAATTATAGAATTTACACAGGCATCAACTTTTTGCTCATACCTACAGTATATTCATGGTTACTGTTGATTGGACAGTGTAATAGCTTCAGAATAAAGAACATCAAGCCACACTGAGTGGATCAGCGTGTGCCCGCTGAATGGCGCTTGTGATCGGGACTGGGGTTTGGTTCCCGTGAACGAGGAAATCCCAGTAATATGAGTCGCACGGTCGTGTTGAGTAAGTCCGTAGGGGCTGAGGGTTTGTCCTTCAACTAAAAGACTGGCTGTTTGGTCCCCGGCTGGTCCATGTCGAGGTGTCTTGGTGAATGGGTATGAGGTTGAAGCGCTTTCAAGTGGTCCGAAGTCCTAGGAAAAGTCTTTCGTTTTTACTATGCAATTCTGTTTGCCACGTGGTCAAGATCGCCCAGCATAATGAAGGCTCAGTTTGAGCTTTTACTAGTTTTACTCTGCGTTTATAGTGGCACTAATATTGGGGTTTTCTAGTTGTGAAACTCACAGGATAGTTGATGGAAGGCATTGCCTTTTAATGATGGAGGTTGAACACCACCCTCGACTGTGGACAGTTACCTTAAATGCTTATGGTTATGCATTGAGATCATGTGGTTACATTTAGGTACACATCTTGAATTAATATTTGTTAGACACTGTCCTTCAATGGTTAAAGTAAGGCGCTGACCTCTAATGGTAATTATGTTGTGGGACAGCAAGCTTCAAAATGACAATTATCAAAATACTTCGGAGCCACTTATTTCAGCACGGGCCTGCAACACAGTATGTGCTTTAATTGATCATAGACAGGTTGTAGCTGGTAATACAAAATCCCTTAATTGATGTTTGGGGTTATTTCCGTGACCCCAAACAACACATGTGAACCATAACCCTTAGACTTTTAACATAATGATGATGAAATAAGAAAGTTCTTTCCTCCTGAATCTTACTTTATTATTATCCTTTACCTCCGGTCTAATTTACACACCACTTAATGGTAAGGTTCAGCACGGGCCAAAGGAAGATCCCATCACATTTTCAGCCGATCTCGATCATCCGGCAAATTCAGTTTGTGTCAGCAGGATAACTGAAGAATTACTGACCTTATTTTAATGGAACTCAGTGGAGGTGCTTAGCGTGGTTCAAGGAGGTACCCATTCGATTTTGGAAAGGTTCTGAATGACTGGGGGGGGATACACACATTATCTTTCACTTGTAACTAGATTATAGAAGTAGATTAATGGAGCACAAAGATGTTGCCAACATAGTATTGTAATTTCATTTAAATCAGCAAAGACATCCCTAAATTGTGACAAGAGAACAACTTCACAATGCCAAGACCAGGGACTACGCTTAAATACTCCTGCTGGATTCTGGCCACACCAAGTTATCTGAGGACAAAGTTCACTTTCTCTTTGCCAGCACAAAGAAGATGAGCCTCCTCGAGACTTCGTCTGAGCTTGATCTCAACCAGTGTATGAAAGTCAGACAGATTTACCATTAGATAGCCCCCACGCGTCTAACAGGACATCTTCTGTTCTTCGGTCCTCGAGCAACATGAAATGAGATGAGGGCTTACCAGTGATTATGGCATCAAGATTATATGGTAATTGAAAAGGACCTGCTTGAGTGTGAGTTGGTGGTGATGGTAATGGAAAAAAAAGAAATGAGAGCAAATGAAAATAAGGTCTGATTTGTCAGTCATGTGCTGGGTTGTGGTAAATGAACAGTCTCCAAGCTGATTAACATGCCGAGCTGCAACTTCACAAACTCGCTCACAAACTTACATATTTGTAAGACGCCCAGCCATGTGACCTCTGCTAATCTCTTTTTCCGTCCAGGAATTACATTTAGCTGTGAGGGGGTATTGGAGGTCGTACTGCCTGGAGCAGCTTTGTTTCTTGCACACATTAGGTGCCTGAACATTTTTTTCAGAGAAAAATACTGGGAGCTGTTGAAGGTTTTTCTACTTCCTGTGAATATAACTATTGAATAGAAGAATTCTAATAACGCATTAAAAGTTGCAGCATTGCAGCCTGATGATTCATGATGCACAGTTAGGTGGGTGACACAGTGACGTTCAATGTTGAATGATTGAAGCCTTTGTGACTAAATGGCCGCTCTTTGGACAGTTTGGCTGTCCCCAAAGCCACATTCATGACGCGGGGTATCGTCAGCGTGTGCTGTCTCTTACTGCCCCAATGCAAACAGGAAGCTAATCCAGTGTGACGGGTCCAGGGAAACTCCTCCTCTGACAAGCCTCTTTAATGGAAAGATATGGGTCAGTGGTGCCTCATGAACTCACTACAGGGGAGAGAGAGAGAGAGAGAGAGAGAGTCGTATGTACACACACACACAACTGTCCTTTTCTCTTTAGAAGTCAGAGAATCCCTGGCAGTAGTTCATTTTTTAATTTTGTGTTCAGTTACAACAGTAAGAGCACAGATGAAGGTTTTCTGTTGCTGCTGCTTATGTTGCTAAAAGAGAAGTTATAGAATTCAGTAGTTATTTAATTGAAGAGATTGCAAGATGGGGGTCTTTTTCGCCAGATCACAGATTATTTTTTTCCAGTTTGTTATTTCCTTTTAGTCTAGCTTAGCTTCCATCTCTGCTCTCCTCCCTGTCCTTGGGGGGCATTTGTTTGGTCTGACTGATCATCTCACAGGATTTATCCTGATCCCCAAACTTAATTTTTAATGTTTAATGTTAATGATTTTTTTTTTTTTTAAAGAAGGAAAAGACCACAAAATTTGACAGAATTGTTGCAAAACAGATACATGCAATTGTAATGATGGTTATCATGAAGTGTTATAGTTATATGAAACTAGTACAAGTAGAAGTTGGGATATATCACGCTTCTAAAATGTCCAAAATTGTATCAATGAATATTTTTAAGGAGTTGTTTTTTTTCAGGGGTCAGATGAAACAATTTGAAGTTTTCTTTCATACTTGTAGAACATTGAATTAAGAGCCAGTGAGTACAGTGCCTGATGAAACCTGTCTGAGGACAAAGCGAGTCTGAAAGGTAATTTGGTAATATTCCACTAAGGGTTTTATCGAACAAAAAGATACAATTGAGTTCCACGTCGCTCTCGGAGAGAAGAGACCTTATCATATAAAATATAATGATGAGTCGCATAGACTTCACTGGTAATAAATCTTAAAGCAAGGTGATGAGCCTGAGTCCAGAAATTTCTGCAGAGATCTCACCAAACAGTGTAAGGAGGATAGGGAGGCTGCAAAATACAAACTAATTTCTTTTTTACTAATTTGGTCCAAAAAGGAAAAGTACATGAAATACCATAAGTGTTTCTTGTCATTTCCACAATATGTGAAAACCATGCAACTCACTGTTGCTACTCTGCATGCCTTACCTTAATTGTAAAAAAGCTTCTTATTTTAAGCTGGCCTTATTAAAGAGAAAAGATTATCAAGAAAACCACCTCCATGAACCTAATGACCCCCCACCCCCCCCCCCCCCCCTCCCTGGCAAACTCTGCTGCCATGATCCACAGTGCTACATTAGCAGAGATGCTGTTGTAATTGCTAATTGCCTTCATTGGGGCAGTTAGTGTTGACATATCAGTGTTTTCTCTGCCTAAACATGTGGCGTGGGTGATTCCATTATGTTCACACACATGCATGTTTAATGTCATGTCATTTGAAAGGCGTACTGAAGTAGCATATCACATGACAGGGTTAAGCTGCTTGAGACTGAAAATACGGATCCACTACATTCCTCGGGCAAAAAAGTTTATTTTTAGTTCAATTTAGTTTTTGAGATATTTCATAATTATTTAAAAAAATAATCCCTTCTCGTACATTTTCATGAAACAGCATTTTTTAAAGAGTATTATACAGTATAGTTTAATTAATCTAGTACTATCTATTCTATTGTGGTGGCAGAGAGACGGAATCACACATTTTCCCTTTAAGGCTCAAATAGCAATGGTGCAACCTCATCACCCAGTCAGTCCCTGTCAGCAATAGACTTTTGATTGCTGATGGGTGGCTGTCGCTGTGTTGGGGTCCCGTCCAAAACAGAGTGATCTTTTCTCTCTCTTTGGCATCTTTCCCGGTGCTCCGTGCTGATTGCGATACAGCGCCAGTCTGCTAGAATCAAGTATTTTCCATCGAAGATTTGTCGCACACTGAAAGCAAAACAAATCTGAAGCTGATGGCCGCCTTGTTCGTCTGGCAAATAAGAGAATAAGAGAAATGTTGCAAATAAGTGGTAAGCTGGTCTTGAGAATCTTTAGAGAAGCAGCAATCATGAAAAGAGCATTTTACTGCAGCTCCAGTGTCATGGAGGTCTTTGCTCATTCATTAATCTTTACATGTGTTTGTGTGCCTGTGTGTGTGTGTCTGTGTGTGTCTCAGTGTGTGATAAAAGGCGGTTGAAGCACTCAGGACCTCATTACTGAGTGTGCAGGTCTCCTTAGATGCTGATAACAGCTAGGTGTGTGTGTGTGTGTGTGTGTGTGTGTGTGTGTGTGTGTGTGTGTGTGTGTGTGTGTGTGTGTGTGTTTTCCATATACGGCTGCTCCAGGTTCAAGTCACAGTCCAAGATAACGCGCTGCTTTTTTGTAGTTGATTCATGTTGTGAACAAGGGGGTTATGGAGTGTCTATTTGTTTTGAGGTGTGTTCAGGGACAATGATAAGAAATTTTCCTTGTCTAGTTAAAATTTAAAGAGCTATGGGACATGGTTGCGAGAAGTGTAAACTCTTTGTGGGAATACAGGTATACAGGTTGATATCTTATTGCAGTAGTTATGATCATATTCTACACATGATAACACCATAGTTAGCATTCACAAATAAGAAAGGGGACATTAAAAACATAACAAAAATACAAATTAAACGTAATTGAAAATTTTTCACAATCATCCAACATTCTTTTCTGAGGGGGGTTCTTAACATAATGCTTTAATTTGAGACATACAACTGCACTTTTATTTTTTTATCCCTCTGTGTTTATTTTCCAAAAACAGCAAATATCTGTCAGTTCAACAATTTCCTACCTTTCAAAGAACTTTTCTCTCCATTCCTAAAGGAAGTGCTGCATTTATTATTTTTTTATCAAATAAAAAAAGTGCGTGAGGTTAAAGGAAGACGACGACTGAGCTGAGTGGTAAAGCGTCTCATGGTACCAGCGGGGCCCGCAGGTGCTGCTCACTGAGCCGCACGTTACGTTCGCTGCCCGCTGGTTCTTGGCCTCGTGTTTCTTGTTTCCTCGGATGTTTGGGTTAAACCAGCCAAGCAGCTGTCACGGCTGCTCCCGTGGATGCTGACTCTGACAAAGCAGAGAAAAGAGAGACTAAATGTGGGTCAGAACAGCTTCGTTCATGAAAACGCGCGTAATCTGAGTTCAGATGGCTTTAAGGAAGAAACCTGCTCTTAAGAAAAAAAGAACAAAAATGGTAATTTAGGAATCCTTCTTTGGGTATCTTCCGCCAATGTTGATTTATTCTTAGTGGCTGACAATGTATAATTTTAGCCACTAGTGAGGAAAACCGTTTTTTTGTTTTTTTTTTCAACCATTTGTCCGTCATCATTTACACTCTCATCCACAAGTGTGCTTGTGTGCCTCTCTCTCGTGAGCCTCTTTCAATAGAGTGCTGTACAGGCCACGTATAGGCCAACTCTAAAGTTCCATCCGCAAAATACCAATTGGCCTTTACTTTTTTACTTACTTACAGGTTTTGAAGTGAGGTTTTTGGAGAAAAAAAAACAAACAATCGAATTGAGGTCATTTTGATTAATATAGCAATGGACTTGCAATGGTTGAAGGAATGAAAACACCTTAAAATGACCGTGATGTGACATGCTTCTGGTATTGAGAAGTGGGCACCTAACGTTCCTGTTTGTTCCCTTGCGGTCAGGATGACGGTTCACTGAGCAGCGAGGAGGAGGCAGAGATGAGCGAGACCACATGGCTAGCAGCTGATTTGGGAGCAGCGTCTGACCTGAGCCCGCTAAGCCGAGGAGAGAGGATGCGCCACAGTCCCCAGAACACGCACAGCAAGGAGGACGACGGTAAGTTCCTGGAGGAAGTTAATGTTAATGAAGTTATTGCATGACTAGCTGCGTTGTGGACGGATTCGGGTCCAGATTGTAATATTTTAGTGCATACTGTGTTGTGACATGTGTGCAGTCTAGCGGTGGAAACCCGGCGATAGCGAGGGAGTTCGGCCATTAGCTGATCTGGGGCCGGGGGACGTATATGGAGATATCACAACAAATGATTGTAGGGCAATAGCGGTGTACTTTACTAATGTGTCAAGAAGAGTGTTTGGATGAAGCATTAATACTGATTTATCAGATTTTGTAATGTGCTGAACCGATGTGCTCACCTCAAGTGTCAAAGAGAGAAAAGGCCGGTGCTGTACTGTGATTGTAATGCTGCTAAAGGCCCCCCCACCCTGCTCACGTTGATACTCTTTGTCCATTCTAGTGGATTTTTTTGAACATCCAAGGTAAAAGTGGTTATGCCAAAAATCTGGGAGTAGTCGGAGCCCAGAACAACTTTCCTCTTTTTTTTGGAGATAAGGATACAAACCGTCTTTTGGCCGTTGGTTCCTTTGCTTTCCAATCCTCTCTCTGTCTCTCCCTTTCATTGTTGGGATTAGACTGAGTAAGATCTCAGTTGGTACGGTGTTCTTGGATTATCACTCTGTTTCACTAACATAGATCACAAGCAGGTAGTTGTCTTGTACACATTCAATTTATCAGATGTTTTGTCAGCCCTTTTGCACTGGAATCCAGAAAGTTTGAACCTTGAGAAAACAACAATAATATTTGCGTGAGACACGGAAATTATATTTTTTATATGGATAATCTCTGGATTGGAGGTCTTGCAAGGCCGGGTTTGAGATGCTTTTCTCTCCATCTTCCTTTTCGTTGCCAGTCGCACTTCTCCGCTCCGTCGCTCTTTGCACTGAAAGACATCCTGTGGTGAGGAGCGCTCACGTTGAAGACAGCCGTATTGGTTCATAAAGCTGCAAGGATACAGCAATTGCCTGCTGCTAAGGTCCGTTTGTATATGTTTGTGTGAGACATTGTATATTTGAATGGTCCTTCAATGCACATCACCCAGCGCTGACTGTGCATGTAGTTGTGTTTTTCCGTGAGCAAAGACATTAGAGTCTAAGTGTAGTGAGAGATTTGCCTTGGTGTACCTGTAGATTGCAGAAAATCAGATCTATCTGGAAGGAGAATTGCAACTATTTTCTTGGTATTTTTTTTCTTTCTTGTGACAATGATACTAGTTACTGGTAAGAGGTATCTGGTGAATTCGGGAGCCTGGAAGGAACGTTGGCAAAGGGACTGATGATATTGTGAGCGAGAGGGTTGCTGGGAGAAAAAGCAAATCTTGATGCAAATCAAGTGTCATGAATATGAGCTGTTTGAGAGGATTTCATCACGGGTAAGTGGAGGAAGTGATCTTAGTGTGTGTGTGTGTGTGTGTGTGTGTGTGTGTGTGTGTGTGTGTGTGTGTGTGTGTGTGTGTGTGTGAGAGGCTACAGCAGGTGGCAGTGTATAAGGCCTTGGCATTAAAAGGTCACTCTGTTCCCTACACCTCGTATGGAAGCCCAAAAGAAGGTTATAGGCGTCCAAATGCCAAAACTAAGAGCAGCTGGGGCCTTCCTGGTCAATTAGACTCCAGTCCAAGGAAACAGGCTGCCACCATAGCCCACACTATTCTCTAATGTAAAGTGGTGTTAGTAATGTATGTAATGATTGGGTTGCCTGGCCGGATGGAAGGATCTATGAGGGAAGAGGGAAATATTTTAGCTTTGAAAATGCTCTTGACCATTGTACAATTCCGTATTGTACTTGCTTTCCTTGTGTCTTTTTTTTTGCTTTTTGGTCAGAGAAGAGAAAAATGATCACCCTTTACCCGGGCCACAAAGAAGGAGGATCGGGACAAATAACTCAAAAGCCCAAACGTCACATCATACACGTGTGGAACACAACAACAACAACGATGAAGGAGAAATGAATACGGTGCTTTGCCCTTCACTCCATCCGGAGCAATTACTATACCTTGTGTGCCCACGTTTTCACTTCTGCAGTTATTTTAAATCCAAAGCGTCTCATCATAAATAAATTCCTTGCCTTGAGTTCTCCATTTAACAACAATAAGTAGTCGATTACTTCTACCAATTTCATCTCTGTCATTTTACAACTTTGTAATCTGCAAAAAAAAAAAGGCAATACGATGCATATCATGCTTTTGAGTTAATGATTATCCCCACAGGGGGATATTGCTTCACAGTTAAAACTAGTCACACCTTCTGCTGTTGCTATGACACTTTCTAAAACGCGTCTGATGTGCTGTTGAAACTTTTAAAAACTTTACTGTTCTCCCGCTGCTGAAAGCCCACTAAAGCATTAGCGCTGTAGGGAACTTGCAGCCTCTTTCCTCAATTAGCAAGAAGCTGCTTCGGTTTTGATCACACAGCCAAAGAGCTTGTGGCGGAATATGACTCCGAGAGTTAATGTCAGGTGGGTGGTTTCCCAACCAGCAAGCTGTCGAAGGCATCCGACTAGAGTATGCAGCTAATTTCAACAGAGCAGATGGTCCACATACACACATGGACTGTCCAGCTCTGACTGGGCAGCTACTGTAGTCCATCACATCTAAGAGCTCCTAACTGCCACCTTGCTTTTCTTCTTCTCTGCTCCACTCTACTTAGCAGTAATTGCGTAGAAGTGAAAAAGCCGCCATCGTACGAAGAGCTTTCTGTATATAAAAAAAAAAAGCCAGTGGCCTGAAGATTACAGCGAGTAAACCAAAATAGAAATGTGTTCCAGAATGTGGGGTCTAACCTCCGAACAAAGGAAATGCCCTGCTCCCAAAGAGTCAACTGGCTCGAGTTTAAAAATCTATAAGAATTTAATAACAATCAATACAATTACAAAGTGAAATACGCCATGAATAGTATAATATTTTGCAAAATTGAGAATAGAAGAACCAGCCTGTTATGACCATCAATAATGGTTCTCAGGAGGCGTCGGCCTGCCTCTTGTCCAGCAGTCTTCAAATCTCGCTGATTGGGACATGGTTGATTTTTTCTTGCAGCGGTATGTGATTGGATGCGCGTTCAAACGTAGCTCCTCCCACTCTGGTCACCGTGAAATTCCTTTCTGCCTCAAGGCATTTTATGACTCTCTCCCTTGGCTTCATCTGAAGGTCAAATCAGAAATCCCTCACTGACCAGACCAATCCATGTTCACTATATTATATCACAATACATTCAATGATTACACCTTTGACCTAAAGAAAAACATGACACAGCATGCATGATATTGTCATCATCCAACTGACGCTAATACACATCAATAATAACACCTCTCTAATCATCACAGTTCATAACATTTTAACCATTATGTTTAAATGGACCAAAATCGAGACCGTTGCCTCTCAGGGCTTTTCTACATCCTCTGCTAATAAACGCCTTAACAGGAGAAAAAAGGTTTCATTGGGGAGAAAATATGGAAGAAATCCATCAAGGAACCTTTAAGGATTCTTCCCTTGGGCTTTAACTTAAGTGGCTGTGTGTCATGTGTACAATGATTAAATGACTTATGTTAGATTAATGTCTGCAATATGAATTAAACCCATTTGAATCAAACACAAAAATATAATAATGCAACATATAATAATACAACTAATATCTAATAGCACACAAAATTCACACTAGTCATGATCACACATATTATTATTTCTACTACCAGGCGAGCTCTTCTGCTTAAATTACAAACAAGAACCAGGTAGAGACGATTCAGCGTCTTTTTTTTTGCATTGTGATTGATGAGTCAGTTTAGTGACACCCAGGTTTTTAAGCTTCACCAGCAGAACAATCCGTGCCCTACTTCTGGCTAAAGGCCCGGCCTCTAAAGGACGTTTCCATCTGACGGCCACAAAATGATGTGCTAGTTTGAAACCAGTGCAATGCAGCACGACTAACCTTGACTCTGGCTGTCCCTCTGAATTTATTTGATAAATCCTATAGGATCCAACCTTGGACAGCGCTCTCACTGGCCTGCAGGTGAGCCGGGCCTCTGCATCTGCTTGCACTTGCAATAGACCCATTTCATGACACTTATGTTCTTGATCTTTCGGAGAGGTCTACACCTATGTATGAGTGTACCCCCCCCCCCCTGCTTCTCAACATCACTCAGTTCCCCCCTCCCCCGAGGCTCCAGAGAGACATCCACCACGGACCCTCAATGTGCTCCTGACCTACCCGCCTGAGAGGCTCCTGCCTGCTGTACAGCGGCGCTGAGTGCCCCTTGTTCTGCGGAGAAAATGGTGATGCAGGGGGCTTGTCAAAAGTTGTAGCTGACATTACTATTTACAGGTCTTCTCCACGGGGGATAAACTGAAGAGAGGCAGGCAAAAACGTATTTAAATTTAAAAAAGGACAAGAGGGAGGACTAGAGAGAGGAAGGATGGCGCGATCTGTTGACGGAGGAGAGGATGGTAAAGAAGTGCATGGAAACGAGAACAGAATTATGTATGATAGATAAGGCGATATATTGATCAGCTGACGTACAAGTTTTGTCCAATACTGATGAACCACAGATATTACAGATTATTGCAGTAAAACTTTCTAATGGAGTAGTGACATGGGGGTGGAAGGAGAAAGAGACAGTGGGTCAAACATATCAATGGACTCCTGCTCTTTGCATGCCCCTAGTCTTCTATATTCCCCTCACTGCATTCATCGTTAAAGCTAGCTTTCAACACATGTCTCTCTATTCTGAATATGGGAACAGATCAGATACACTCTGTACATACTCAGAAATGTACTTGTCTTAAGGTTTAGATTCATATTGCCTCATTTTCTTGGTTGTATTCAGATTTTTTCTTTGGGCATATTGTGTAAATTGTCTCCCATTTCGAATACAATAAGCCGGAGAATTGCGAATAAGATATTAGGATTTAGAGGTGTAGTCTGGAATATTGAGGCATGCACACATCTATTCTAAATATGAATTTAATCCACACTTTATGTTTTATCTCCTCCTCCTCCTCCTCCTCCTCCTCCTCCTCCTCCCCCAACCCCTGTCACCTCTGCAACCCAAATCAGAGTGTGTGTGGCAGCGTTGACTGTCATTCACTCCTTAGGAGGAGTCCATAAGGAGGTGTTTAATTAAAGGTTACAGTTAATTTGGACAGAAAAATGCTAATCTTTTGGTTCAATGGATTTTTTTTAGATTTTGATCATAGCCTCTTGTCACAACCTCTTAACAGCTGTTAAAGATTCTGTGCTGAGATAAGTTGATATAATAGCTCTTTTACAGGCCTGTAAAACATTATTTGCCCACATTATTTGTGTTTCTTGATTAACAAAGACAAAATAAATAGAAAAGCCAATTTTGTTTTTGGAGCCCAGACTGCTCCAATGGCTTCCCCTTTTTGTGGGGTGTTAGTTTGCCTCGCTAACATAGTCGGACCGCCCAAGTGTGCTTTTCCTCTGTGTTTGTGCACGTGAGCCTCTCATAGGGCGGATAGGGACCTCAGCACCTCGCTGACCGACCAGGTCTAAGAAGTGTTGCACCCGAACCTCCAGTTCCTTCCGTTAAACCCCATTATTGCGTTCTGTTAGTTAGAAGCCACCCTCCTGGGCTTCAGCATCACTAGTTAGCTCAAGGCTTAGGGCTCCGTCTGGGGGCTTGTTTGTTCTCCGTTTGCTATTATGCGCATTCATTATTATCTGTATCTTTGCATGTGTTGCATGTTCTCTCACAAGGAAACATGTCATCCAGCTGCATTCAAATGTCCATTGTTTGTTTATATATGCTCTCATCATACCATTTGCAACAGTGTGCTTGCGTGCCTGTGTATTGGCGGCGGTTCTTCTCCGCTGAGCAGTAGCTAATTCATTATTTACAACCCCCCTCCAAGACTCTAACTCAAATAAGAATCCATGCAATTAATATTACAAACCAACTATACTGTTCCTCAAACACACACACACACACACACACAGGGAGTGAAGCTGGTAACTGGCCTAACAATTATTCTTGTTTACAGGAGTGAGCACCAGCTGAGATTGAGCACAACCTGTTGACATATTTATACTGTGTGATTTAACGCGCACACACCTCTGCTCTTATATCCTGGTTGGTTTGTGCAGTGTGCACGTGTGTTGGTTCGATATGCAGTATATGCAGTGTATCTTTCACATTCTCCCGCGTTGTGTGTGTGTGTGTGTGTGTGTGTGTGTGTTGGCTCCTCTGGTAAGTGCTGTAATGAGATCTGGAGCTGTGAGAGACTGAAACCTCCACAGCCTTTTACACAAGTGTCTGACTAAACTCGATAAGCTCGCAAATCAACACGAAAGCTGCCCTTTGCTGCATATCAGATGCTCACTGGTCCAGAGTAAGTATGTAGAAAGCGGCGCACCAGACTTTTTGGTCACCAGCTAATGGGCTGCCATGTAACTGTATCTATTTTTCTGTATTTTGTGGGAAAAGGACCTGATGCCAATTTGCAGCAGCAGCTGAAATGTTGAACCTCTTTCTTTAACGTTGACTCCCTGATGTCTGAACGCAGCCAAGAGCAACCAGTTCAGGCCACTTATCAGTGGACGCCAAAAAAAGGGATGTACGCAACGCAGTCTAGACAATTGGGTTGAATACGATCAACTGACATTAAACAAAAAGGGCAGAAAGATAGTGAGTTATACGTTTCCTACTTTTTCTTTGCCCTGCAGGAAGGATTGCAATGTTGTCTCTCCAGACTGAATTCTCTTAACAACGATTGGATGGATAGCCATGGAACATCTATGTTACCCAGAAAAATGTATTCATGCGATGGGGACTTTTTGAGTGAAACGTATCGGCAATAATTTGAACTACAACTTGATTCAGACATTCTTCACAGAATCTATTCTGATACTTTCTAGTGCCACTGGCGCATTCATTTGGATTATATTCAAACTATTTTTATTTCCTTGAGATAAACCGAACTAATATGGTGAACGTGGTAAAAATGACAATTATATAACAGCACGTTGATGGGCCAGTGTGCAGCATTCCATGGGCTGTATTGGCAAAAAGGCAATTCTCATAATTAAGGTATAATCTGAAATGTTCCTTGTTTTTTTGTCTCTCAGAGGGTCACACACCCAATTTCCTCCACCCTCTTCTCTTTCCCTGCCAACCCCCACCCAAGGCGTGTGTGTGTGTGGGGGGGGGGGGCTGTTTTTAAGACCTTGGGAGTATCAGTGTGCGTTTTCTTATTGTTTTATGGTTTACAGGGTTAAGGATGACCAAAGGTTGGCTCAATAAAATAGGAAATTTGTACCTGTGGTTATCAGCTGGCCCCTTCCCCAGGAACATAAAGCAACAAGTACACACTCTGAAGACACACACACACACACACACCGGAGCAGTGCCTTTGTAACATAAAGAGGGAAATACAGACTTGAGTGACTTCCTCACTCTGAAGACATCCGTATTGTCGAACCTGACCAATTTAGAGCTGGTAACATGAGGAACAGAGACTGATCAATGGTTTTGTTGTCATCATGAAGAATAACTTAATACAAGAACAAATCGAGGACTCGAACAGGCACACATTTCTATTGTTGTTTTTCTATCACACAACATATCCACCGAATCGACCAGAGACGGGATGAGATACTGACGGAGGTGGACGCAGAGAAAAAGCATTGTACCCCGAGACTGAGAGCCCACACAGAGAGAATGAGAGGGGCCTAGGTGAGGAAGAGAGGAGACAGGGTGCAGGTTAACGGCGGAGGGGCTCGAGGTGGACTAGATGAGACAGATGGTCCAGAGACGAGGGGGCTGACAGGGCTCTAAACCTCCGATCCAAACCATCCAGATGTTTAAGCTACAAATTACTGTGCCCCGCTGAACATCCAGATCTTTCACCTCGGTTCATCCATCCATCAGAGCCCTGAACCTAGGCATCTGTTCTCCTACTCTGTTTCCTCTTACGTCCTTTCTTTCTACTCAGCCCCATCAAACCTGTTCTATCCTCCTCCTCCTCCTCCGTCCGTTGATCCCTCCTTTCCCCAATCCTCCCTTCGAGCCGGAAGGGGTTAAACACAGAGAATGTATATGTACAAAACAACTAAACCCCTCCAGCCCTGAATATAAGCATATTCTTCATTGCTATTCTACACGCACACACACACACACACACACACACACAGATTTAAGAGCAGATTTAAGAGCCTCAATTTTTACACATGTTGACGTACAATACAGACACACAGACATTAACGCACACACTCAAAAACATGCAGATTAATGAAGGATTATGCATATTCTAGATACTGTAGCTACCCCTGCATCTCTCTCTCTCACAGACACACACACACACACACACAAAACCTCCTACACAGTCATCATCTGTGGTTCCGTTGTAGCATCATCACTAAACAAACCCTTCTCGTCTAACGATATGAGCTTTATCCAGACTTAAACACTTATCTTTTTAGGGGTTTGTATGAATTACCTTTCTATAGTGCATAATTGTACGTAAAAACGGACAAACAAACAAAGCAATGTACTGCTGTAGAAGGGGCAGCCGAAAAAACTATTTCAGTACGCTATATTTTCCCATCTTCAGCTTACAGTCAGACGACCCATTCGCTCAGAGACCTGAAGCTGTTGTTCTTGTCGAAGCCATAAGGTATCTCCATTTTAACTAGCAGAACACAAGAGATTTCTGGTATAGCGCCTCCTTGATTGGTTCGTTTGTTCGTGTTATTGTTAACTGGCTTTCCAGCGGCGAGGTGAAGCCGTGTGAAAATGCTCTCGGCAGAGTGTACCCTGAAAGCCTAGCTGTGCATTGATTGGCTCCCATGCGTGTATGCTGAGCGCCATCTCCTATAGGTGGCAACACACTATGATTCAGTACCTCATGAAACTCGACTTTAAAATCCAGGCCTATCTTGCATGTTGCAATTTACAGTATGTTCAGCCGGAACTTTTCATCAGCCCAAAGCCAACTTTTCTAAATATAAAAAGAGGATAAAAATCCATTTTTTTTGTTGACCTTTTGCTCTCTGTTATCCACAGTAAAGCCAGGCCGCAGGGTAATAAAACACCTTCTGAAGGACGCAGAGAAAGTCAGCTGTCAATCACTGAGAGGAAAATCAGTGGACATTAGAGGATAGCAGGCGTTTGCAATCAGAATCATCCCAGTGTGATGCTGCTGCCTGTCAGACATCAAGGGCGTATACGTTGTTGTCTCTAGGTGGCAATCCTGTTCCGAGATTTCAGCCTTCAGATGCACTTGTAAAGTGATGCATATGAAAGTAGCCATAAAAGATTAAACAGATTGTGAAGATAATCAACAAATTAATCAATCATATCAGCAGATTTAAGTTAATTGTGATGATATTGTGAGGGCTAAATTGTATTTAGCTGTGCATTCTATAGAGGGCAATAAGCCAGTAGTTCAGCATCAGAACGCAGACTAAGATCCAGAATTAAAAAATGAAATTCAATATTAATATTAATAATGAATATTGTAAACAGGATTCTCTTAATGGGCCTCATGTGGTGGGTTTTCACCCCGATTAAATCAGTGCTGTGGGGAATCTTAGTTACTCTGCTTTCCCTTATTTGTGCATACGTTTATTCTTTCCCTGCTATCTGTTTTATTTCCTTCCTTCTTCACAGTGCTTGATTTTTCTTTCCTCCGTCCTTGTCAGTTACAGTCAATGTTTTGCATATATATATATAAAACGTTCATCAACCGATATATATATATATATATATATAGATCTTGACATCAGTCAAGAATTGATTTTCAATAAGGAAATGTGTTGAATGGACAATCGCTTGTGAAACAAATCCTGGAATACTGAAAGATTCACACCCCACACCAGTGAGTAAGAAAACGTCATTGGACTTTGCGTTTAGTGACTTCCACAGACACAAATATTCCTTCTCTTCCTCCCTCCAAGGCAGCTCTGTCCAACTCTTTCTTTCTAAAGATTTGAAACAAGCAATTGAAATATATTGACGTAGGAAATCAAGTTCGAGATAGCGCCATTTTCTCATAGACTTTAATGCTATTTTACTTCTTTTTCGCAATCAAGAGGAGGCGTCCACTGCTGAATATTAGACATAAAGTACTTTTAAGCACTTCCCCATTGGCTTCCCCAAACAGGCAGTTGCGTCTGCATATCTCCTGTGATGTTTTTATGGCCCCTGTCGAAAACTTCGTTGACTCATTCTGAAATGATCATCTGCCTTGCATTTTTATGAAGTTGTTCTTTGTCTGTCTAGGATTTCTGATGAATCTCTCTACTTCAGCATTGATGGAAATGATCCTGTACCACTACATTCTAATAAACCAGGTCTATACGGATATATTTTCCCCAAGCAGAAAATAAACAGTACATAATGTCTTATACTCTTTACAATGTACTCTATAACCTCCACATGGTTGTCAAGGAAACCTCTCCCTCAGTCTCCACTGAGCGACTCCATTAGGTGAGATCGGTGTGACCATGTGTAGGTTTTCACATTCGTATAATGTACACCGAAGCTTGATATTTTGAGTTGTCCATATCTTCATATCATACATCATGTGAATACTTTTGAAGCAGCATTCAGACTCTCACATTGCTGCTATTATTGATCTGGTAAATAGTAAGTATGTAATGTATCAAAATCATTTAATCAAGTGGACTGTCTCAACCATATCCGATTCGTAATAACAGTACATCATCTGCCACAAACACTTTATCAATTTACCTCTTAATAGGACACAAGCACGTTAGAGTTGCAGTAACTATTTGGGTGATATTTTGATAGATTTGGGGAAAGTCTCCCTATTTTAAAGCGTTAAACACAGTGAGCAGTAAGTAAAAAGTTCAACTTGGAAAGGAGGAATATGTGGAACTTGATACATTTAAAAGTTAAAACTAACCATCTTTACCTGATCGGCATCAACAAAGAGACGTGGTTTTGGCGATAAATACATCAGCTAATCTCAAGCTAAGGGAGAAGGCGGGGCTCAATATTGGGCTCTGGGTGATAGTAAGTGGTAAACACGGCACCCTAGAGGAAACATGAGTTGATTTAGAGCCTTTCCGGTGTGTGTGTGTGTGTGTGTCGGGGGTGGGGGGGGGGGGGGGTCAGGCATCTTTGCGGTGTCAGTGAGTGTACGAGTGGTGCAGAGAGCAAGGTCCGGGAGGAGAGTAGCTTTATAGTCTGGGTTTTTGTCTTCCACATGTACTCTGTGTGTCTGGGTGTGTGTGTGTGTGGGAGGTAGTACAGCAAGGGAGGGGCTCCTAGCATTGTCTTTCACCTCTCAAGGCCACAGACACACACACTGCAGCAAGTGACCGAAAAGAGACAAGCGAGAGACATAAAGGATGGATCGGCGAACAGAAGCTGTGAGACGGAGTAATGAGACCGAAGGAAGGAAGACATTTAAAATAAGGGATTTCCAGAGCATGTTAGGGGGAAATACATGGTTGGCACGGATGGGGAGGAGTTGGAGGTTGGATGGGGCACAAAGAAGCATGGTTGAATGAGAGAAAAGAAACAAGGAGGATTACAAATAATTTATAGATGAAGAAATCATGGGAAGTTTGAACAGTGACGGTGAGGCTCTGTTGTTCAATAATGAAAGTTGCTCAGTGGCACATGAAGCCAAAGAGTTTGACTTTGGAGAATGAAATTCAGATGAATGGAGCATGCCCACCAGCTTTTCCTTTGAACCTTACTCCGACCTCTTTCTCCAACATTTTCACATGAATGGACGAAGGAAAAACATTTCACAGCTTTTAGGACTTAATAATTTTAATGAGATATATTCATTGATTCGTACTGGAAAGTTGATTTTAAAATATGTTTATCATAATATTTGCAGGCATCTATTTCCCAATGTTAATCTACGGTGAAAAAAGTAGTTGTAGTGGACCCAGAAAATTGCTTCAAAGCAATGGGGGTTTTGAAGAAATATGCAGAGCAGAGATTTGTGGGTGAAAGAGCCAGAAAGTTGAAATCCAAGGTGTTACTTCAATCCTAGTCCCCGATGAAATGGCATGTATTATTTTGTAAATTATAGAAAACAGACCTCTTGAGGAGACCAAAAAGAATACGTGATCGTGGAAGGGTGAAAAAAGCAAGGGTGAATAGTAGAACCACAAAACCGAATGATGATGATGATGAGAGAAGATGAATGGGGGAGGAACGAGGAAGAGATGTCAAAGGACTACACCCACCCGTGGGTCTAACATCGATTTGACCATTGATTTACATACTGATGGGAATAAGAAGCAGCAGTTCTTTTTTTTTTTTTATGACTCAATGTGCATCGAGGCATGTTTCCACTTAGGATGCGGAGAAAGCCGTTACTTCACACCAAAGACGCATCAAATGCCGAGGCGTCAGCGGCAGGTGAAATGAATACAGGCTGGATTCATGCAGTGTCTGCTGCCTCATGTAATGTGAAGCTTGTCTGTTGACCTCTGGAAGGGCCTTTTCCTTTATTTCAGCAGTTCCGTTTTGTGATTCCAGCGGGTGTTGTTTGAGAAGTTGACTCCGTTATAGATTCAGCATGCGTACTTCCACTGCAGCGGGCAATATTGAGTGTCGGTTGATTAACAGGCGTTTCACATATTTTGGGATTTGTTGACAAAAATATTTGCTGCATTCCTCAGTTCAAACTGAATATCTTTGGTGTATGATGAGAAATGGTTATTTTGGCCCCATGGCGTCTAAAGAGATGTCAAGGTGCACCAGCAAACCTCTGTGTGTCTTATCAAAATGTCAAAAGACAATGAATAAAAACATTTTTTTCATTTGCTTCTATTTCACGTAGTCCACTATTTCCTGCTGCTTCGTAAAAGAAACCCATCTCCAACGCGCAAGTTACGGCTCCCCTCAATGACTATGAGACATGTGATGGTAAAGGCCTCATTGTCGAGTCGAGACCATGCCTTGTGAGTAAAAAAAGTAATTACGTGGCATCACACTAGTTTGATAAAGCATTGAACGCCCTTCACTGCCTCCTGTATTGAATACCGAGGCAGAGGGCAGGTGAACGTGTGGAGGAGCAAACAGAAAACTAAGAACAACAGAAGCCACAGGTAGAATAATTGGAGTGGAGGTGTGCCTCTGTCTCCAAAACAGTGTGTACGAGAACGCCAATTAGAGAGGAAGTGGGAGAGGGAAGAGTAAACAAAGACTCCTAAGCCTGGTCACACCCTTCTGTCCCCCAGCAAAGAGTACAGTACATTAAAGTACATTAAAACTGCAACTCCTTCTCTCTGGCCCACATACACTTCACCTCCCCATCAATATTTCAAGGCTAACCCCCTAAAATATAGAGCAAACCTAATTTGACGTGAGTTAACGCGCACACACACACTCTCTCTGGGTAAAGAAATGAGATGGTGTGTGTTCCATGTTTCTAGGAAACACAAGCTTGCAAAGTAACTTAGACTTGCTCTATTTTCCCTCCCAAGATATAAAACACTGCAAATATGTTCTCATGTAGTTGAGCAATCAGTGTTTTTTTTAGACTGGTGTACTATAACCAGTTACATTGACTCAAATACAGTACTTAGGTACATGTTTCAGGCACTTTTTTAATGCTACCTAATACTATATACTTTGTGAAATATCATATTGTTTACTCCACTTTACTTGATAGCTTTAGAAAAGGTTGTCACAGAGGACTTCTATCAACCCAATGTGACAACAGCAATGACACACTGTTACAACATTTCTAAATGTGTTGTTTTTCCAATCTGTTGACTGAGATTTCCTTCTGACCTCTCTGAACCTTTTAACAAGTGAGATCTTGTAATGTAAAACGACTTCCTGTTCCTACTGGCGCTGCATTCATTCATTCATCAGACAATACCATGAAAGATGAGAGATGAACGCACTCACGTGTTGCATCCTGAGGCCTCCGACATGCAGACACATTAAGTATATTAATGTGTGGAAATAACTACAGTTCTACATATACTGTTCTACATATTGTGTGTGAGTTTTCACAAGCTTTGTACAAACTCACAAGATATTATTTTCTCATCACACTCTAAGCAATTAATTTATTTAAGAACTTCACATCTGCCGCACGTGTTAAGTGGGCTCCGGAGAATCTTTGGTACAACTTGGCATTTAGGTTTTTTAGGTAGTTTATCATCCAGAGGGTATGAAATCAAATTGCGAGGCGCAACATAAAAATAAGCCATTCATCATCTTTGTTCTGTAGCCTTTTTCAGATGTGCCGTTAAACTGTAGAGGAAAGTGTCCTTGGGTGCGTGTGTGTGACGTGACGTGTGTCTCCCACACTGTGACACACAGACTGAAGAACAGTGAAGCGACTTGAGGTAGAGCAAGTCCTGCGGGGTCCGTGTCGTTGTACCATCAGTTAAGTTTACAAAGTCTGGACACCTGATATGTGCGCAGCAGATGGTACTTTATCTGAACATCACTCAACCTCCCACACACACACACACACTAACACACGTGCACACATCATGGGGCCTTGTGTGTTGGGTGCTAGTTTGTTCAAAGTAGGTCATGAGGACAGTGTTGCAGCAGGACCATTACAGCCTCTGACTCCGACATGCACCTTACCTCACTCCCTATTAATAGACACACACACACACACGCACACACACGTCCAGCAGACAGGAGACGATAAAGGATGCATAACTTAACACAACATTACTGCTGGATGAACATTTACCATATGTGTGCGTCAGTTGTGGCTGGTGATAAAACAATTGGGGAGAACAGCCAACAAACAGTGTCACAGGACTTTATGTAGTCGCTTAGATTACAATATGTTTTTTTAAAACTCACTCACTGGGACCTTCTGCGTGGTCATGGACCCTGTGGTTTTGTAATGTGTCACTAGAAGCCTGTCAGGGAACTGCTGCCAGAGAAGCAGCATGCCAGCCAGAATTGGATCTTTTCCTGGGTGAGTGGATTTGCAGGTTGGAAAAAAACAGAAACGTTTATCAAAAAAAAAGAGAATTGGGCTGTAAAGGCTAAAAAGTAGTTGACAGAATACATGTAACAAATTCATTTTCTAATTGGATATTACTTTCTTATGAGTTGGGCTTGTACAATCTGGCAGAGGTTTAAAGATGGCGTCCCAATATCAATGTATTCTGCTTGTTGATTGGTAACCGCACCGGGGAAGTACATCCTCCCTTGGAGAATCCTTTTAAATATTTTGGCCGACCAAAATTGGCAGCTTAACAACTGGATCAAAAAGAGACTAAAAGCGGAGGTCAGAAAGCGAGTTAGTGGATAGAAGGCAGTGCACGTGTTTGCATTTTACTCCTTGTTCAAGAGCTTTTCAACACAAAAGCATTCAACTTCATCCATCCCTCCCTCCCTCTCCATCTATAATCCGTTTTCTTCAAGGTTGTACAGTCGCAGAAGAAGAAGAAGAAGAAGAAGGGTGGAGGGAGAGGAGAGAGGAAATTGGGAGATAAAAGGGCAGAACTGAAGGTCGGCCCAAATATAAATGATGAGAGAGGTGGAGTGGGAAGAGGAGATGTGGGTAATGAAAATGAAACAGATGGTGTGGAGCTGGAGTCAAAAATGAGGAGAGGGAGTGAAAAGAAAAAAAAGATGGGGATTAAGAAAGGAAGAGCAAAGAAGAGGGTGAGTGCGGGTGAAAGAGAGGAAGAAAATGAAGAGCGGCCAGAGGGCAGAGGCAACACCAGCGCGAGAGCCATAACAAATTGGAACGCTGCTCCCACCCTAAATAAATCAGGAAAGACCCTGACTTGCTCCGTTTCCCTTCACATTTACTCTGCATAATTCATTATTTGGTTTGAACATTAGTGAAGCAGGGTTTTAATAACAAAATGAAGAATTATTCATATGTGTTGAATCTGCAGGCTTACAAACATCCACTGCAATGATTGTCCTTCCCGACAGTTTGGATCTTTTCTCTCATGCAGCTAAAATAGAAGCTACCAGCAGCAATGTGCTCCATCCACAACGAATCAGCTTGTCATATGTGTCATATGTCCTTTTTGCGGCTGTATTTGCAGGGTAATATAATGCGTGTTCATCTAGATGTGGGTGTGTATGGACAGATCTTGATCACACACACACACACAGCCACACAGCCTTTGTGTGTGTGTGGAGAATAGACAGCATGTTTCCATGTGCCCAACAACCAGTGAAGGCTTTTAGCTGGGAAAAAAGAAAACATCTTGTACCTCCAGACACACTGAGCCTTCCTCACTTCATCACGTCACCACCCTTCTTCCTGCATTCTTACATGTAGTCAGTTCCTTCTTAGTCCAGCCTCTGTCTCTCTCTCTCTCACCCACACACTCACATTCGTCCTCTCTCTCTTCCTCTCGCGAGTCTCTCACACGTCTTGTTTCTTCTTCTCTGTCTGCTGTTCTTTCACTTTTGCAGCGAGGGAATCAGAGACGATAGCCTTCCTCCTGTATTCTCTCTCTCTGAGAGGCAGACCAGGCATGTGGCACATTGTTAACTTACTGTCTTTCTAAAAGTTTATTTCTGTCTGTGCTGGAGTAGTTTAACATGTCACCACTTAACTGATGGGAATATTTATTGTTGGTTAAAGGATAAGTCAGGTGATTTGTGTCAACAAATCCTACCAGTATTTCGTAGTGTTGTTGATGGATTCAGGGATTCAGTATCTTTTATTTCATTTTAGCTTCAATGGAATCAACGCATTTTGTACTATCTTGATTAGAGTCTCTGGTAATGTTGGTTTCAGACATCACTTCTTTATTCGATAGATCGGGACAGGAAAGGGTCCAATTGAGAGGGAAAGCTGGAGCTCTGCAGCCTCTCCTTTTTTCAGTCAATTTCCTATAGTCGTATCGCTAACATCTCCTATCTCTTCAAGCTACTTCAGATTTTTATTTTTTATTTTTGTGCCATAGTTTCACATTTCCAACACAAACATATGTGTTGTGCTGAAGGAACCAAAGCTGTGGGTTTACACTATATTAGGTACACAGTGATGTGAGCCTTCAGGTGAAACACTGGCGGCTGGATTATCTCCCACACTATCTTCTCCCTCTCCTGCCCTCAGGATGCAACATCAATTGAGGAGGTAAAGTTTGTGTGTGTGTGGGAGAGATAAAGACCGAGAATTGTTATTTTATTCCCTCAGCTATTTTAGAACAATTAACCAACATATTTTGTACACTTTTGTATTTTAAAGGATTAGTTCCTATTTACAAAAGTCACACATAAACACAAAGGTAGAAGGTCAACACTGTCTATAGAGGAAGTGTGTTATATAAGCCATCAACAAATCAACCATCTTGTAGTGGGAATTAAAGTAATTTAACAGTAAATTGTGGAATCCAAATAAAAGTACCTCTCGGCTGTCGGTAGCTCTCTATGACTGAAGAACCTTTTAGATTGGACCACGATTGAGTGCCTTAACAATATCTTGAACATGTATGATTATTCAAAACTGTCTTATTCATATGAGGTCCAAACTATGCTGATTTAGATTTTTCTGAATGACCAAGAAAAAGGACAAAACAGGTTCTGAAAATAATACATCTCAAGTGAAGAATTCTCCTTGTTGGGACAAATGTGCGTGTGGTTTCGCTCTCAGTCTCTCTGAGTGACAGGAGGGAATTTGTACGGAGCATCACATATCATTAAGCAATGAGATCGATCGGTTCAGCCTGGGAGGCCCATCAGCACGATGACTTCTGCTGCGGATAATGAGTGACGATGAATCCACACGTGCAGCTCATACTTGGCAACGGCTCCTTTTTCTCTATACGGTGTTTCATATGTGGATAGCCCTCTTAGGTTGTTGGCGTGTTGTTGGCGTGTTTCTCAGCTGGGTGCCACAGCAACAGCACATAAAACATTGTCTTCAACCAGACACTCGTTGAACCCTTGAATTGGCAACAAAACAGAGAAACATTTGCATCTTGTCAACTACATGCCACAGTATAGGTAATGTGTGCACCGTTTTGCATACTGTTATTTAATTTGTTTTTAACTGTAACCGTGGCCATTTAAAAGGGTGGATTTGTGAAGAATGTCTCATGGCGCTCTGGTGATGACGGATCAGAGGGCTGCAGTGTTTTAACTCCACCTTCTAGAATTGGCTTGGAAGTGGTTCCAATGCTAATGGAAACGTGATGATCGCCGTTCTAAGTAGAGATGTTTCGATATGTTTTTTTCCTTTTGCAATACCTGAATTCATGATAGGCCACAATTATTCACTAAAATATTTTATAATGCAAGGAAAACACCTTGTTTGAACAAAAAAACGTTGTTATGATTCTGCCCGCGATCTCTCAAGAACCAAGACAAGCTGCATTAAGCAGATCATTCCCTGCAGGTTCATATCTACACGTCGCATATGATTGCATTGTTATGGACTTATAATCATAATCAAGTCCATTTCATTTTTATACTTGAACACTAAATTAAAGCTAATTGCACACATCAGGGATTCTGTGGAGTTTACTTGTGAACCAGTGAATGATAAAACAGCGCCTTCAATTCACATTTAAATAACAAAAGGAGCTTGGAATGTTCATGCTAATCATGATCAGAATTGACGCTTTATATAGAAAATTAGTCCTCCTAATTTTTGTTTTGCTGAGGAGGCTGACATCAGTGGAATGATTTTGGAGAAAGTTAGTATAGTAGTTAGTATAATCATTCACTTTATTTCATTTTGTCTCGTCTTTCCTCGTTCTTTTCCCCTTCTCTCCTGCGGTGTGTGTGAGGCTTTAAGGCTTGTGATTCTGTCCTCCAGTCCTCTTGTTTACCCCTCCTCGTTGACTATGACTATGTTTGTCTCCTCTTTCCCTTCAATCCATTATTCCTCTCATCAGACCATTAAATAGCCTTCTGTCTCTGCCTATTATTTCATTTTAGGAGGTTAACTAAGGTTTTCTCTTGTTCGTACTCATCCAACCTACTACTTTTCTGCTTCTCTATAATAAATGATGATAATAAATTAATAAATATTAATATGCACTGACCTAATATAGAAGGCATCAAAGTATGTTTAGGGAAGTGGTAAGAGTGGACGAATGCTTCAACAACCACTGACTTTCAGCTGCGTTCATGTCTCATGTCAAATCAGGTCAATGTTTACCTTTACTACCTGATTTTAGTTTTTTTCTATGACAAACACCCTTATTCTCACCCAAATCTCAAGCTTTACTTAAGCCTCACTAAATCTTTTTTTTGCAGTACGTAGATCTAAAATCCAAGGAAACTTGTACAGCGTCCATGAACACGGAACTTTCATTTGATAAGATCCAGCTGAGAGTGACACACCATCCATGAAACATCTGAAAGTGACTTTGAGTTTTACCTACAGCGCCATTGTTTGGAGCGGGGGACGAAAATGTTTTATTTAACCCGTTGAATCTGAGAATGTGTTTTGGCGAGAAGGTTCAGTAAAGCTGAGGAGTCACTGCCGGTATTTCCCCATCACATGACTGGTGGTGGTTTCCCAGCCGGAAGATGACGTCAGCTGTTCATTAGGTGTCAGGGAAAATATATTTCAGATTGCAGGGAGACACTGTCCCCCGTGTCCTGGGAGAGAGCCATCCTCCCCCCAGAGCCACCGAGGGTGTTGGACAGCCGTGAATCAGAGAGAGAAGTGGGTGAAACGCCGCAGGGATGGAGAAAGAGAGGGACGAGATGAGGAGAAAACAAGAAGTGTTTGTGAGTGTTTATGAGCCCTGTGGGCAGCCAGTGTGCGCTGCATTGTGTCACGCTGGCATTGTGGCTGGCTGGCGCTGTGCTCGTCCCGTCCTATTAGCTGGTTGACTGACTGCCCGGGTCCTGCATCACTCTGCTGCAGAGGGCCCATTCTGGATTGCAGCATGACAGCTATTATCTCACCTCATTATCCACCTCACCTGAGATGATGAATTTCCTCCTCACTTTTAAGAACTGATGCGGGCTTCCCTTGCAAGTTGCGTACAGCGTACGGCTCATTGGGTTTTTTGTAATTGACTCATTGCAGTAACAGCACATCCACATGTTTTTATCGTCACTTTGGAGACCGACCAAGAATTTAAATTTACAACATTGCATCATCACCAAGCATTTTATAAGTGAAAGACAATAAATGCTAATATCTGATCAACGGCCAGGCCAAATGCAGTATGTGTTTTATTATGTGTTTTGACACCCCCCACCACCCCCCACCCCCTCAGAAGTTGTAAACCTAGGGGAAACACTGACTTGATTTATATGTCATTTAAGGAGGAGGAGGAGGAGTTGGATTTAGGGGTGTGTGTGCGTGCGTGCGTGCAGTGCCAGGCTGTGACAGCTGCGTCTTTGTTGCTTCCCCTGCTGACTGTACCATCCTCGTATTCTGCCCTGCTGACCTTCTACGCTGTCTTTATACTGAATGCTGTTTAAACTTTTATGGCAAAACGTTGTGGAACCTGGTTAAGAAAACTACTACGGCCTGAGCATCGCTTAGCTACAGTAACACGGACACATTTT
Source organism: Pungitius pungitius (assembly GCF_949316345.1). Classification (NCBI taxonomy): domain Eukaryota; kingdom Metazoa; phylum Chordata; class Actinopteri; order Perciformes; family Gasterosteidae; genus Pungitius; species Pungitius pungitius. The sequence goes on from NC_084900.1 coordinate 31,675,801, forward strand.
AGTGCAAATGATGAAAATCAAGCTGTTGGCCCAGAAACGATGGAGTTGCACAGCTTTTGGTTTTTGCCTGTAACAACCAGGTGTGAACCTCTCTACCCGCTCGGCACCTCCTCATGACCAGTTTTAGCTCCACACACACACACACACACACACACACAGTGCCAGGCTCTACCAGGCAGATCAATGAATGGACATCGGTAGTGTTTACCTCCTTCCTGGAGAAAACCCATTTTTCTTGATCTTTTTGTTTTGTTTCTCTCATATTTAATTTGAATTTGACCTTGTTGGAATGTGTTGCCTACCATGTCTTTTGTCTAGAAAGTCGTGTGTTTTTCTTTTTATTATGATTGTTATCAGAAGGAACGTATTTCTCTGTTAGCTTGTGAACTTGTGATTGCTTTTGCATTTTCCACCGCTGTGTTTGACTGCATATATCTATGTTCCAGGGCCAAGGCAACAGTGTCACCTCCTGTTATTCATCACATGAGCTACATGAGGCACATCACTGGCTGACTTACTGCCCTCAATTTAGGAAATGTGGTCACATCTGGTTCTCTTCTGCAGCTGCAGTTTACAGCCGCTTTGAAAGCAGCGATCAGAGCAGGCCTCTGACTTTATCTCTCGCTATCCATCTTGCTCTCTCAAATTGATCAGGCTTTTAGCTATCACTTTACAAAGTTGCCCTCTCTGCAGAGATATCATCGATCTGCCACAGAGTCACAGTCTGCACAGGGCTTGGTTGTGTCCGTTCCTCGCAACTTGACTTTATACCAGGCAGCGATTATCTGTCGCCTCAAGCGTGTTCAGGGAACTCTGGTTGGTCAGGGTGTGTGTAGGTTTCACACTAAATAGATGCACGTGCTTTTGAATACATGCATAATGAGCGTGTGTGTATGTGCGTGGCGTCCAGATGGCCCTCTGTAGGCTCCGTGCTGGTGAACAATCAACACGGAGCCTCGTTGGAGATGGGAGGACACCTTAAAGACAGTAGAGGACACGCACATTGCAGGAGGCAGCTTTATATCCCGCTAGTCTTCTCTCTCATCGCCCGCCACCCCCTTCTGTGCAAAGAATGGGTCTGCATACTGTACCGTGTAAGGGTCCTGTAGGAATGTGCATATACTGCCTATAGTCCAACATAACACCTCCTCCTCCTGCTCTTTGTGTCCCTTCTTTTCTCTTTTTTCACAATAATACTGCATATATCATCCATAAATCTCACCATTTGAATACATCTGTGTGTGTGCGTGTGTGTCTGTTTGTTGGGGTGTGTCAGAGGTGGGTTGTTGCCATAACGGGGCAGGGCCATGCGGTGCGGTGTGACAGGCAGGCACTGAGAGCTCGTGCTGCGTCTTAGCGGGATAATCCATTCTAATCCCACATGGGGGAGTCGCCGGCATGTTTCTACGCCCCCTCCACCATCACCAACACCCCGACCCTTCCTTCTTCCCTCCTCCTTTGCCACAACCTCCCCTTGGCTCTCCATCCCTTGGGATAGGAGGCAGGAGGCAAGGGGGGAGGTGGGAGAAGGAGGGCGAGTGAAGGAATTAGCATCTGTTACCACTCTTACTCAGGTTAGCTCCTATGAGGAGAAAGGGGGGGGGGGGGGCTCTCGCTGTCACTTCGCAGTGTAGCCACAAATAAAAAAAAACGACACGGGATGACCCATTAGAGCCTCAGACATCTCTATATCCCTCTATCCATGCTTCCACCCATCCCTCTTGTCCCCTCCCGCCTGCTCCTTTGTTCCTCCCTCTAACACAGACTCATTTTTCTCTCTGGATCAATGTTCCTCTGGCTTCTTCATCTTTGTTGATGCTAACCCGTAGGTTTCCTCTTCTCCTATTAACTTGTTTATCTTCAGTCCCATATTCATGCACTTTAAGCCATTCTCTACTCACCCTCTCAGTTTTTCTTGGCGTTCTCCTCTTTCTCTCATTAATGGTTCTCCTCCCCCCCCTCCCCCTGTCTCCCCTCCCCCCCCCCCCCCCCCTCTTCCTCATCCTTCCTCTGTAGTGTACTCAGCATTGCCCAGCCTGCTAATGACACTGAAATCGATGCAGTGCTCTTAATAGCTGACAGTTAATTGTAGAAATGTGAAAAGCACCAAAGGTCTGTTGTTGTTGTTGTTTTCAATATCAGTTAGTTGCATTACAGGCCCAAGTAGTGGCACTTAACTTTGAAACGCACTTGACAAAATCAAGGGTAAACTAGCCAACCTGGTCCTAGAAGACCAACTAAAAGAACTCAAAACTGCTAAATATTTATTTTTGCTATGTAAATGTAAAGATGTGAAAATGATTGATGAATTACGGCGTGATTTCTCTAATGCTCACCTGAAACCTATGTGGCCATTTGTCTCTGCTCATACAGCATTTTATATGCCATAGAATCCATCCACCTTTATGTTGAAAGTATTTGTTCTTAGCTTGGAAGTAATTGTCTTCCCTCCGCGCTGAACTGGGCGTTAGTGATGAGGCCTAGGCGCCAAATATCAATGCTCTGCATATTCTTAACATTATCAGCTACTCTGCAAGGGTTTGGTGTCTGAGTTTTCACATTATCATAGAACTCAACACCACTAACGAAGAGCTCAAGCACCACTATCTCTTCAAAGCGTTTCCCTCATCATAGGTTCAATTCAAGATGGTACAACAAATATCGTAAACTCTTGAATTTGAACTGAGAGCTGTTGATGCCCTGTGTGACCTTACCAACAGGCAGCAAAATGAATAACTTCTAATGTCAGCCTCAGTTGGAAGTGAATAGTTCTTTTTACACTTATCACCATCATGAAACTTGAAACCGGTTGTTCTCCGCTAATGGTAAAAAAAAAAAGAGCAATTAGTTTAAAACTGACAGGTCAGTGTGATCTGCTCTCCCTGAGGTCATTGCTTCATCCTCTACCATTTGTTCTTGTGACTGAGTGACGCACAGACTGCATACAGACACCCACACATACGCACTGAGCAAAAGGCAGAAAAAGGTCAGGAAATGTGGGCAGTGGGACGGACCCAGAATTGGACAAACCTTTCTATTCACATGCACAATGGGAGCAAACACACACAAACACACACACACAGTCATGCTGTATGTTGAGGGCATCCCTCTTTTTTTACATTTGTTATAGTAAATGGAGTGTACACAAAGCTAGTTTGTTCAATGTTGGCACCAGGCAACCTGCTGTGTAAAGTTATTACCTAAAGTTATTACCAATGACATTTAAAACATTTTTGTTCCCATAAGATTTCTTGGGTTGGAATATAGAGTCGATAAATAAAGCTTCTGGGTGAGAAAGAACTGTCGGCGCGGGAAAAAAAACAAAAAAAACACCCCGGAATAGACAAGCAGAAATAAATGGAGATGCCCCCACCCCCCCCGGCCCCCTCCCCCCACCCCTCAATCCCCTCCCTCTCCAGGGCTTCTGTTTTGCGCATTAAAAAAAACCCAATCTGCTTAATTAATGCCACATTTTTTGATATGCACTATGTAAATCACTGCACAAATGCCCCCATCACTACAATAGAGACATTGATTTGTTGCTTTCGCTCCTGTGTATGGCTGAACTGTAATATCTTGTGACCATTATTAAATCACATCGATTGAAATGGGCTGCTTTGCTCCCATTCAGAGCTACACTCAGGTGATATATGTCTCCTTTTTTAATTAAAGGGCCCCGGCTCTCAAGCGCACAAGGAGGTGGATCTTCTGTCTGATTACATACGACTGTGGTTTGACTTAACGTGCTCTTTGCTCCAGAGAGCCTCATCGTCAGCGCGTGTTTGATATCTTTCAGTATTTGGGCTGCAGATGGGACGTTTGACCAACCATTGTTAACTATGGAACCGGATTCCAATAGTGTCCGATGGATGCGGAACCACCACCATAAGGCACATTTTACATAAATGCTCCACACAAAAAACAAGGTCCATCAGCAGATTCATTGGCGTTTTTTTTTGCTCTGAACTATGTTTTTTAAATGAATCACTCAATACTCTGTTTCAAAATCTAAAAGAATAACTTCAAAAAGATTATATTTATTTATTTACAACCCATTTGTTTTTGGGCATCAAACTCCCCTACAAAATGAAAGTTGTGATACAATGAATCATGCTGTGCAACGTATTTATAACTCAACTGTAGCATTAGATTGTTTGAAAGCAAACAAGCATAAGCCTACATTATCAATCTGATTGGATTCAAGTCAAACATGATTATTGATGCCGCACAACCATTTTTGTTATTCCACTCGCAAAGCTCCAATCTGCAAATGTTTTTCCAAATGTGTTTCAATCCCACATTTGAGTGTTGACACATTCGATGTGGTTTCTAACGGGTTCACCACCCTTTTCCCCATGCGGCATCTTTTGTCACTGGGGAAATAAAGGTTTAGGTTATGAACTGAACCAGTCCTCACCTTTTTGACTCCAATGAAGCATAATTTAATAACAAATAGGACTGGGACCATACATACAACATTTAAAATCCCAGAATTGTGAAACAATGTGACCACAATTAAGCGCACTGACCAGACACGGTCCAGCTGTGTACTAGGTCACAGCCCAGTCCTCGTCCCCATGTTCACATCATTAACTACATGCCAGCAGGCTGATGACCTGTGTGCCTTTTTTAACCCTGATGTGTTGTTTCACTTTCATTTCAGTGACAAGATTGGCCAGAGTGAAGCGAAGGGTCGCGCACATTCACACACCCGGTGCTGAGCTCCCAGCTCGACGGTCATTACAACAGTTTGCACACCATGAACACGGGAACACGCAACATGCAAAGGGACACCTGCCCGTGGACACATTCACACATTCCCCGTTCAATGCCTTTATACACACGCATTGATAGAGACGTGTGCTGCCATTTTAGCTGATGCAGCATCCTCTCCCCTACTCGATTATGGATGGAGCAATTACTGACTGTCAAAGTCGCGGCCCACTTGTTCTGAGTCTCTTAGGGGACACGCTTTCTGCTAGCCCCGACGCACATGCGCTGTGTTTGTCCTTGACGCAGGGAGACATTTGACCCCTTTAACACACCTGGTACCCCTCCAGGCTGCAGGGAAAGCACTTCCGACCGCTATGCATCACAGTCACAACACCGCTACCCAGAGACTGAACCAGAGTGGCGAGAGAAGAGGGGGTGAACAAAAGCGCGGCGTGCCCCGGAAGGGGAGACGGACGTGGATGTGCTGGAAAAGTGAGAGGAGGGTGGGACGAAGGGAAAGGCGGCGAGGGCAAGAGGTGGTCAGGTGGTCATGTAGAATTGAGAGCGAAAGGTCCCACTTTAGCGTTTGCTCTACTGTGTCCTTGAGAAATGATCCTTGAATCAATTAGATTAGTATATCTCCTTGCTATCTGGAACCAGCAAAGATTTGCCGGCTTCCCAGATAAGAAAAATATAAACAAAGAAAGAATATCCCTGGCAAACTTCACTCGAGAGAGTAACCAAATTAAGACCAACTTTCAGGGCTTCCGTAGATATAAACCGAACATACATGGACGGACAGGAGCAGAGTGACGAGACGGCGATCTGAGGAGGAGAGGCGGGTTCCCTCACTGGGGTGCAGGAGCAGGGGCTGCAGTGTCTCTGCTGAGGGGGGATTAGATTGGCCTTCATCACTAGGCATGAATGGCTCTCACACACCCATAAATACAAGCCATGCTTTTCTGGCTCCAGGTCCTATGGCTCACTTCCTCTTTTTACTCATACTCCACTCCTTATCTCTCTATTTCAAACTCATGCTTCATTGGCAAAACCATGACTAAGCCAAAAGTGTAATAATAATAAATATATGACTACCAATGGTCTGCACAGTACAACATGGAAGTAGTCTGTACTAACACAGTACCATATGCTAATACAAATAGATGTATGATGCATTTGGATATATTAACAATATATATAACAATATCACAGAGAGCCCAAAAAGAAAAGACACAATACAAATCTAAAAATCTCTCCCATGTGCCCATCCGTTTGACTTAATCTCTCTTCACCCTTCACCGTCCCCTCCCCCATCTCAATCCTCCCTCATCCTTTCCCCTCCCTCCTCCTGCCGCCCCCACCCCCTGGCCATGACCCTCTCCCTCGCCTCTCCTCCACATCCTCCTACCACCCCCCCCCCCTCCTGACCTCTTTCCTTCTGGCTGGCTATGCCTCCCTCGACAGTGTATCGCCCTCTCCTCCTTTCCCCACCCTGGTGCCTCTCTACCCATCTCTCCCTCTCTCTCCATGCAGCAATTTGGGCTCCACCCTCCCTCCATCCCCTCCCTCCCTCCCCCGACAAACGAATGACACAGTCGATACCATCCACAGCCCCCACTCCCTGTCTCCATCTCTTCTGCATTTTTCTTGTGCTGTTGACTCATTTAAATGACCCCGTCTTCCTCTGCTGCCTTTTATTTCCCTCCAATCATGTTCTCTTCTTTCTGATTCTACTCGTTAACGCTTTCATGTTTCTGTGTCGATTTGCTTCTCCCTATGTTCATCCGTCAAAAGCGCCCCATCCACCCTTTCCCATATGTTGGTACGTTTGTGAATGCAGGAAATATTGTATTGCATACAAATGTTGCGCTAACTCTCAACAGTGAACCACAAATCAAGTCACATTGGAAGTCGCACGCAGGCCCCATCCTTCTTCTCTGTTCTTTGTGAGGGAAGGAAAATGTCAAGTTTTCCTTCTCCGGACCAGAAGTCTATTCAGATCACCAAACCCAACATTGAGTTGGACAGGCATCCATCCTGCCTTCCAGCTAGCTTGGCACAGACCATTTATTCCATGATTACTCATTTAGTGGCCTGTGTGTCTTAATGGAGAGACAGAGAGAAAAAGATAATCAACCTGCTTCAGCAATAAAGACTGACGCATTTTGCTAGTGAAACCCTTTTTTTTTTTTTTTTTTTTTTTTCTTGGTTCCAATAGTTTACATGCAAAGGTTGTTGGCAGACAGTGGATCACATTGCATATGATATTGGATGTTATGGGGATTGTTGCACTTTGCCATATTCTTGCAAAATATGCAGCCCTACTACTGAATCATGTGTAAGCAGTATCAAGAATTTATTAAAGTGAGAATTTATGATATAGTCAATGACCAATGTTCTATATAATAACCTATACTTCTAATAGTAAAGAACATAATTTAAAATGTTTGTATTCTAACTTTTAATTGAGTCATTTATCGGAATACTTCTTTCACCTCTGCCAACTCCCCAGATAGGGACCAACTGGTCTATTAACATATGAGAGGAGTAACTCTGCTAACAAAATATGCAACAGAACGGCAAAGTTTTGGTTCTGCTGGTTGTGGCTTTTAAAGAAAATGCATGCTCTCCCATTGTCCCTGGCAAAACAAATTGCATTAATGACAATGACGAGGTTAGGAGAATGTTGCTGCCATTCAGACAAAGTGGGTGGAAGACTAGCTTGGTAATGATGATGATGATGAGGCGATGGTGGCATATTGTGATGGGGGATGGGTGTCAGTCATACTGCAGGGTGTTGACTGTGTTATTGTCTGGTCAGGCTACAGACTGGACGGGTTAAATCAAATAAACAGACCCTGCCCCTCTCAACCCGTAACTATTGCCTCCATAGTTGACGAATGCAATCATAATACAACACATATCTCCGGTGCGTTGGAGGCTGCAATGTTGTTACCTTGGACACCCTCATTACAATTGCTGGTAGCCATGAAGGCGAAAGCCGTCCTTGGCTTCGAAATACTTTAATAATGTGAGGACACATTATTTTTCACCTACCAGCAGACAGTTTGGAAATTAATATTTTCCTATCGGAGTCATCGCTGTCACAGTCCTGCTGGTTACAGGAAGACAATAACTGTCACCCAATTTCATTCCAGCTGTGAGACAGAGGTGTCTGTTATGAAAACATTTCCTGTCGCACTGATGAATTATTCTTTGCATTATTCCCTCACATGAAAAATACAGAGATGTTCACAGTGACATGGCCACTTAAGCAATGTTGAACAGAGGGTTTTGTACAGGTAATATCACTGTGAGGCTTTCTGAGCCTGTCTTTTGTGATGCTGTCAACTTGGATTGCATTGGACTCTAAGTTAATTATGTTTTGTGTCTCTGCTCTATACAAATACAGCATGATGGAATTTAACAGTAATGCATGGATAAATAATTCTCTCATAACCCATCAAACCGAGGCAGAGTTTTTAAGAATGTCCTAAGCCAATGTGGCTTTTTCATGAAGGAAGCCTGCCATCTGCTGGGTACTCAACTTTAGCCATGCAATTATAAAATGAATATGTCTATTATGGGCAAACATATCAAAACATCATCTTACATTTAGAATTTTGGATCATTTAAAGTCTTTGTTTGAATTATTTTATATATTTATATTTTCTCTGCATGTTGTTGATACGTAATAGTACCGTGATGTACATAATGTCGTCTGTTAGATGTCCAAGCTAACTCTAGCTATTCAAGAAACTTATTCAAGAATTGGTTGGATTAGTATCCATCTTGGGGTAGTGCAGAATAACAAGCTTCCTCTAGTGCCTATAGGCCTATGGAAAAGATAGGGATTTGCTTTTTATTAGCAAGTTAGCTCTGTTCATAAGGCAAAATAAAAATTAACAATATCTTTTCAAAGGAGAATAACAACAATAAGTAACAAAATCAGGGGGACGGGATGCAAAATAGAGGACAGGATGCTTTTTAATTCCCCCAAAACATAGTACCCATTTAAGCCATGCAGATTGATTTGGTCTCATTGGTTTTGCTAGTTTTATTTCTGTAACTGCTGTTTTTCTCATTGATGTACCCTGGGTTTTTGATCGCAGAGGAATTTATGTTTTTATGAAATTTATGAAAGGCTAATTGCAACATTTATGGATTGAAGCAGATCATTTCAATGAATAAAGCATGTTGTGAACTTTGGAAACGATTACAGGTTGATTTGTGCTCTTTCCAGTTCTTTAAATTATTGGTAATATTTGTATCACAGAAGTTGGATACCACTGCAATCTAATTCTACAAAAAATATGTTTTATGACAATATGCCTTGTCTTTATCTGCAAATCTACAGAGATACACAATGAAACAAACTAAACTACAAAAAAACAAGACTCACAGTATTCCTATTTAGATTTAGAATTATTATAAGTGAAGCTGTGAAGGTTTGGAATGTCTTGTCCAGCCCGGGTAAAATTGAATTCGTCCCAAATAAATTTGAGGTGTTTTGATGCCAGACATGATAGAGCAGGATATGTGTAAACATGGGCAGAGTAACATCCCACCATTCTGCTTGGCTAAACACCACCTGGGGTTATTGGGGGAAATGTGTAATTTAGGCAGACTGACCTCCGTCACTCTAAACACATGTTTCCAGCTGTGTGCTCGTCAGCTGCCGGGAATAACAAGCAACAACAGCTTAGCAGCAGCACAGTGTTCTTTTTTTTTCCTGTGATATTGATCCTGTCCCTTTTCCTTCCAGAGGACTCCTCGTCAGAGAGCGGCAGCGGAAATGGCCTGCCCGCCCTGACTCCTCCCTCTTCCGCTGTGACGGATGGCCCCATGGTAGGGGAAGCAGAGGTCATCAATGGGAACGGCGGCCCGGCCCCGCTGGACTTCAGCACGCCTACTTCCTCCTCCTCGTCTTCCGAGGACCAGCAGCCAATGAACCTCAGCGACCCGCCCCCTCAGCGCCTTACCCTGTCCACATCTCATCTGCCCGTCACCGTGTCGGCCGCGGCTGCCGCGCTGCTCGGCGCTCTGCATCCCAGCGCGCCGGAGGAGCTGCGCAGGAAGTACCCGCTGGCTGCCAAACCTCCCTTGGCTCCGCACCCTGCCCTGCCTCTGCCCCTGCCGCACACACATAGCGCACACACTCCCATCACACACTCCCAGTCCCACACGCACACTGTCGAGCTGCGATTGGACAGAGAGGCCAGGGACTACGGGGGCAAGGTGAGACCACACGATAGACATACACACACATGAGGACTTTTTTTAAATGGACAGTAATGGAAAAAACAGTATTATAAATGTTATCATTTCCCATGAATAAAACACGTTTTCAACTAGCAAAACATTCTGCGTCAATCAGTTGGCGTTCTGAAAAGTTTTAAAAACCTCAAAAAATAAAAGGTTGGAAAGACTTACCTGACCAATCTGCCTAATGTGTGTGTTCAGTCCCCCCAGTACAGTTCGGGCGGCAGCTATGACAGCGTGAAGATGGACTTAGGTGCCGAGGACCTGACCACAGGGCGCCAGGGTGCCCCTGACGATGATGACGATGACCACGACGACCACGACGACAACGACAAGATCAACGACACAGAGGGAGTCGACCCGGAGAGACTAAAGGCCTTTAACGTGAGTCAGATTCAATGCGTTGGTGCATCATGTCCCACTGGGGTCCATTAGTTGTCAATTGAAGACCTGACTGTATATTTCTCTTGAACAGCATCATCGAGCACACAAAAGGCTTTTTATTATCATTAATCAAATGACTCGATGTGATGGGTAGGCGTAGCAGGGTAGCTCCCCATTTTCCTACCAACTCTCCAGTTCTTAAAAAGCCCTTTATTGTATTTCAGCTAATTATTTTTAACTCTTTGGTTCAGTCTCTCTACGCTCATAAAGTCTAAGTCCAGCAGCAGGCAGCTGTTTTCAGCCAACAACATGATGGCATCTACACATCTGCTGTCAGATATCTTTCTCATGCGATCACGCTAATAACCATATACTAACTTTATGCAGATTTAATCTTTCATTTTTGTCAAGGGTTTCTTAATTATATATATTGTATTACTGAATTTATTTATCTTGTTTATTCCTTAATAACATATAATAATACTACATTATCATGTCAATATATGTGTTCTGGACAATAATATGAAATGGAAATATTCAGATAGAGTACGGGTACTTGAATAATCTCCCTAGTTACATCCCACCATTTACAAATGCATCAATCCGCGCTGTCTTCCTGCAGATGTTTGTGCGTCTGTTTGTGGATGAGAACTTGGATCGGATGGTTCCCATTTCTAAGCAGCCCAAGGAAAAGATCCAGGCCATCATCGAGTCCTGCAGCAGACAGTTCCCTGAATTCCAGGAACGCGCCCGCAAGCGCATCCGCACCTACCTCAAATCCTGCCGACGCATGAAAAAGAGCGGCATGGAGGTAATGTGCCTCTTAGCAGAGTTAGCAGATATATTTTCTGTTAATAACCAATAGCTGTGTATCTTCAGAATATTTTCACACTCGTTTTCTATTTTTTATTTACATTCTAAAAGGTGTCTGTCATCTCAAAGTGGTCACCAAAATCTACTTGTAATTCATTAATTTGTGACTACACAGCTGATTATTCCATTCTATATTTATTGTCGCAGTGATCAGAGTTATTTCAGTCTGCGGATATGCAGAGTTATTAGTACGCAGTGAGCGTTGAGCTGTTGATACGGTGCAGTAACCAGCGAGGTTGAGGGTTGTCACTGCTTTTTCTTCCGCTTGGAGCAATACACTCTTTATTACCTCCGTACGTTTACTCAAGTACTGGCTTTAAAGCTGATGTGTGGAACTTTTGTCTTCCTCCTTTGGCAGTGAGAGTCATTACCGTATGACAGAGATGGCATATGGGGGACATTTATGGAGAGGATGCAGCTATCTTGTAAACAAACCTCTTCTTCCTCCCACCTTTACTGAAATTGTGTGACAGGCCAACAGGCTGCTTCTCACCAACTGTAAAGCCCAGCGAGTTATTGAAATGACTCTGCTGCCCCCCAGCGGTGAAGCGTCATACCACACATGTATTTATGCACAGCCAACAGCGAGTTGTCCTTCACTGTGAACTGTATTATGTAAAGGTTCTAACTAAAAGAATTTGTCAAACTACAATGCACAAAACAGTCTCTTATACCTCCATTATCATTTCAGAAGCCAGAACTCATTGCATGAATGAAAGTAGAGTTGATCATTAAAACTGCAGTTATTTTCTTTATGTAGTTATCGGACACATTTGTTTCAGTCAACAAAAAAAGCAAAGTCAGTATCTTCCTGTATGTAAATCCACTTTCTAAATACAGAAAGATGGCATAACGCCGTTACATAACTTTATTTTCCTCAATGTCATTGTGTTCTCTACAGACCCGTCCTACCCCACCTCACCTTACGTCAGCCATGGCCGAGAACATCCTGGCAGCCGCCTGTGAGAGCGAATCACGCAACGCCGCAAAGAGGATGCGCCTTGATGTCTATCATGTAAGACTACTTGATGTTTAGTATTTGACTAACTAATGTACATAGAGGCTAGCAGACTGCCCTCTGTCAATGGGTGCGAAATTAGCTGTTGAATGAGATCCACTGAAAATGATGGGTTGAAATTGAATCAATAGAGCTGAATTGTTATTTACCTACAGGCCTGAGTTCTAGTTAAAAATACAGAAGTAATACTCAGTGGACAAAGCCAAATAATTGCAGTTACCTGGTGCACTGAGCGTAGTAAATTGTTAGCTTGTTACTAACTGCAAACACAACCCAGCCACAGCGACACACATATCTAAACCAGTAAGTTATCATTCCACAGAGGAAACACTGTTTATTATATATTTGTGCACCAAAGAGAAAGGAGGGTTTGTTTTACAAGAGATATCGCAGCTAAAAGCTTAAAAGCTTTTCACTACTTCTAACAGTAAAGCTGGTTAAAAAACTAAAAATATGCTAATTTGAGCATATTGTAATTGTCTTACGTTCTAAATACCCGTTGTGTTTGAATTCACAGTTTGCTGTACAGCATTTTGAAAATAAAACCCTGTAATTCCGTCTTCCAGGATGAGCAGATCTCTCTGGACAAGCCGTCCAGTGGCGCGGGGGGGCTGAGGGAGCCGGCATCCTTGGCTCACTCTGCATACTCCTTGGCTGCATCTGCCTTCTCCTCCCAGGACTCCCAGCTCTACATCAACGGAGCTGGCCTCAGCTATGGCTACCGTGGATTCCCAGGCCTGGGCGCTGCCATGCAACACCCCGTTTCCCTGACGACCGGCGCTGCTGGTCAGAGCAACGGTGAGGATGGGAGTAGGTTTCAGAAGAAAAGCATCTTCATACGGACAGAGAGGAGGTGGACAAGATAGAAGCATCAAAACAGGCAGGGGAGGGAAAGAGATGAGAAAATGACGAAAGAAGCATCATGAACAGGTGATTAGGGGATGAATTAGGAGAAGAAGGAGCAGCAGAAGAAAGAGAGACCAGTCGGATGGCAGTGTAGCAGCCAACACACGTATACAATAAAGACAGCCTTGCTAGCGCTGGGGTAGGCTATTTATTTTTGACAAATTGGACAACAATTATATAATAACCTTTGAGCAAATTGTAATTTAATCATCTGGGACAACACTAGACTTCTCCACCTTCTCTTGACTGTGTTTTAGGGTTTCAGAAAATCTATTCTGTGACAGAGACTTGGCCAACTAGTACTAGTACTGTATGCAATACTGTATCTTAGATTCAGAGCGTTGATATAGCATCAAACAACTGGTGTCTCATCAAATACAGCTGAGAATGAGGTCGCTCTCCCTCTGTGCATGCTGTTTGTCCGAGCTCCTGTTCTTTTCCCTCGATTTGTTGGTGCTCCTTAATGAGTTGTAGGTCTTGGTGAAATGATTCCGTTTAAAGAGTACACGCAGTATCACTGCTGGGTGTTTTATTGCACCTGTGCAACACCCAGCAGTGAAGCTGAGGTCACTGCTACGCGCTCTTATATCACCGTGAGAGCGAGCGCTGAGCGGGTTAGCGGTGGCATAGCTTTGCCCCGTGTGTGTTAACTGATTAGAGCTAAACAGTGTTTCCATGACCACAGTATTTCGTTTTTTTCCCCTCTCGTCACCTCGGAGCTTAAGAGTTTAATGGTACGACAAGTGATAAAAGGTATAATACGCCAGTAGCCTTTTATCGTTTTGAACTGACTGATCTTTTGCTCTTCCACCTCCTCTCCCCGTCTCCTTCTCTTCATTTCACGTTTTACTTAAATATCCCTCCTCTACGCTGTCCTTTTTCTCGATTCATCAATCCTTCTCCCTCACCGGTTCCCCCTTCCTCTCTGCCTCCACCTTTAGGCCCAACAGACCTCAGCATGAAATCGGTCTCCTCTGCCAACATCGGTAACTCCACCTCCTCAGCCTCCATCAACAACAGCCTGGGTGGGCGGGGCAGCGGGGGCGGCGGCGGAGGGGGCGGGGCGTCAACCCAGCTCAGCCAACCGGAGATCACGGCCGTGCGTCAGCTGATTGCTGGCTACAGGGAGTCAGCCGCCTTCCTATTACGCTCTGCAGACGAGTTGGAGAACCTCATCCTGCAGCAGAACTGATTCGGGAGAAACGTGGGAGAACACACACACAGACACACACACACACACACACACAAACAAACACACACACACATTTCCCATTTGGTTTGTTTTGTGTCCGTCCGCATCCTCGTCTCTTCTTAAGGAAGCTTAACACCGCGACGATTTTGCTGTTCCCTCCTTCAGAAACTGTGGCCACTATTTTTTTATTTTCTAGAGGAAAAAGGTGGGAAACTGGAATAGAAGGAGGGAGACCACAACTCTCCCACAACCTCAGTCCGTTGCTTCTGGCTGAGGAAGAAACTGATATTTGGATAAAAAAAAGGAGCATATGGTCTCTGAAGGAATCTCTTGCCCTCCTCTCTGAAAGCGCGTCACAATCAGCACCGCACTGTGAGCTGAGGAGTGTGGAGAAGAAAAAGAGAGGAGGAGGATAAAAGAGGAGTGTAGCTGGAACAAAGAGTGAGGACCGCTGCTGTGGGTCGAGGAGAATGCGACTTTGACTCGTGGAAGGAGAGATGCCGTTTTGTCTGACGGGAGCCACGTCGATCATAACGATTTAAAGAATGATAAATATTGACTCCCTGAATTAGTGCTACTGACACTTATTGTTATATCACAAGTGTTTTTGATTTTATTGAAGTTTTTCTTTCTTTTTTTTTGGAGTCCAGTGAGCATTTATTTTGTTTGTTGTTGTTTTTTACTCTTCCCAAGTGGCTGGTTTGACTTATCTTAACAGATAGCACTAATAACAGAAAATAAGAGCGTAGGGGCGACGGGATGGAAACTGGAAATGAAAAAAAAAAAGTTGATGCTCTGTTTAAAAAAAAAAGAGAAAAAAAAGGAGAGAAACCTTTTGTGTTTGCTTGTATATAAGCTCCCTTTGTCCTATAGCACTTTTTCCTCACCTGAAACCTCACCTTAAATCCCCCAGCCTCCTCACCCATTTTACCCAGGGAGCAACTTGCTACTTATGCATCCGAGACGCCACGTGGACTACCAGGAAATACCTCAGATCAGACCTGCCAATTCCATTTTCTGTTCCTCACACCAACACACACACGCACTCTCCAAATGAAAAGAATGGTAACGTTCCCACCAGAAGCCAGTATACTTCTACTTTACCACTTGATGTCTTCAAGGATTCTATCATTTGGGAATCAAACTATATTGCTCAAAGACCTGCAATATCTAAAAACAATGGAACTCTTGAACTGAACACTGAAATCTTTGAACTCTATTGTTTTCATCCGTGCAGGTTCATGCGTGTGCTGCTGTAAATAATCAGTTCATCTTGAAAACTTGAGAAGAATCAGAGTGGACAGGAGTGTGTTACTCCAGGAGGTGACTTTATCCTTAAAGGGGAGGCGGTTTCTTAAATGTAACGTGGGTTAAATGTTGACCACTGGTGGCAGTTTGACCTCCAGCTTCTACTTTTTTTTTCTTTTCTTACAAATGTAGAACGCCAACGAAACCTCAGCATCACTCAGTTTAAAACCCTCATCTCCCTCTCCTCTTCATCTTTTTTTTTTCTTCTTATTCTTCTTCTCTCCATTGGACCTACTCTTCACCTCTCCTTCGTGGACCTAACCCTCCCCTCCCTGGTCTGCTCCAGGCTTCAGAGGAAGAGGAGAATTGCTCTGTCTTACTGTGTTTGTTCGTTTGTTAAACTTGGAAATGGCCATTGTTGTTATTATTATTATTATTATTATTAATATGATCATAAAGATGAACGTTCATGTTGCTGCTGCTATACAAAACCGGACCTTCTGCCATAGACCTGAAACCTCAACACAGCCGGGCGTTAGCTAGCCGCAGTGCCCCCTGGAAACCCGACCGACCTCCTGCGACCTTGACTGCAACAAAGCAAAAACGATACAAAGACTTACAGGAGGACTTAGTGAAAACCCTCCTGCCGGCATCCGCTCACCGTCCTGTGTCTCTGACTGGTTGGTTGGTTGGTTTCTTTGCTTTTGCTTTCTAGGGCTTGATTTGTGTTGTTTTATGACTTTCTAACTGTGAAACTTTTTTTTTTTTCTTCCCATATTTTCACCCTGTGGAGGAAACAGGGAGGGATTTATTAGTGGAGCCTTGCACCTCCACTGTGGTATTCTATACTGGGCCAACAATTACACACTTAGACCACTCAACGGACAAACTTGGTCCAGTTGGTGAAACTCGTTATTTGATTCTGATGGAAAGAGAGATGACACTGAATTTCTACATATACCTTTTAAATATACCTAATGGCTTTTAGCTATATTAATACAACACCCTATTACGGTTGTTTTTGGTAAACATTGCTGAACATTATATTCTATGATATTCCAGCGAACCTATGTTGACCTGCTTGGAGTTCAGCCAAGGCCTCTGTGTTAAAGAAAAGTTTACATTTTTGGAAAAAAGATTTCTCCCGAGAGTTAGATGAGAAAATGATTCCACCTTTCCACCTTGAGGCAGGAAGTAGATTCATTTAGCTTATTATAACGAGTGGAAATTGAGAGAAACGGCTACGCTGTCTCTGTTCCAACTACTAGCGCCCTTAAGCTTAATGTTAAACACCTTATTTCCATAGCTCTATAATTCAAACAAAGAAAACGATTTACAAACAGTTTATTTGCAGGACAAATCTTTAGCTGTGACTTGGCGGTTGTTCAAGCTCATAACCCCCTCGTCATTTTACACTTTTCTTCAGAATGAAACCAGGAATGTCTCATTTTGAATGATTTTGTGTCATTGGTACATGGCGAGGTAAGCGGTTTCTCCAGGTTTCCTGTCTGTATGCTAAGCTATGCTAACCATCCCCTGGCTCCAGCGACACAAACAGAGAAACTAAAAAAAAAAACAAAGAGTAAAAGATTTTGTTTTGTTTTGGTACAGTTGCTAACAAAAAAGCCTCTCGTGTATCTCTTATTTTGACGCTGATGACCGATTTGCTCCTGGGTTTTGACCATCAGTCATCCGTGATCTGAAGCGGGGGGGGGGGGGGGGGGGAGCAGTGAGAAGCGATGTGGTGTCTGTTATTTTGCAATGCAGTTGATAATCGTAGCATTCACCGGCTCAGATGGTCAATGGTGCATCCCGTGCGCTGTTGGCTACAGAGGGGGGGGACCCCTGAACGCGAGACCTCCACCCAAACTTTCACACGTTCATGATTGACGTTTGCTTGCAATGTCCGAAACCACCCTCGTCAATTTCAGATTAGTTTGAAAACGTTAATTTGAATTTAAAACGGCCACAAAACTAGTTTTTGTTTTTTGTTTAAAGTTTATTACTGATCGCCAAATGACACAAGAGAGATATGCAAAAAAAGACCCAACTAAAGGAGGAGAGAAGGAACGTCCTTGTCCTTTAAGGAATGCTCTTGGGAATGTGAAGTGACGTTTAACAGGGGATCATGAATGTGTTACTTGTTGGCCTTTTCAAATGACAGGAAATCCCACTAAATATGGTGAGATTCACTGTGGTACAATCAATTTGTTTCTCAAATTTCCCCCAAATTCTTTGTGTCTTCATTTAAATGATTGATGGAGGGTAGGTTGAGCATTTATTTTGAGACGGGTGTGACGCGACAGTGTGTTGACGACAGTGTCCCGTCCTTCTGTCCTCCCGATCCATCCTTTCGGTGCTCTCCGATACTGGCGGTGTTTTGGGCGGAGTCTTTTGGGGGCAGCTGGATGGTCCAGATGTGCGTCGTGAGTTGGACTCAGAAATAACTTTGTAAAAGAGAAGTTGATCCACATGCCGTCTGCGAGTCACATACAGTAAACTGTCATTTCTAGGCTGACAAAAACAATTCTTAAGACCCTACACAAAATATATTTATTTATCTTTTACTCTCATCTGAAGTAATGTGTCCTAGAGTCTCTTAACTGGTGAACACATCTTTGGAAACGCAGGGGATGTGATGCTGGTCTCTCAGATCAGTTGATATCAAGGAGAGTTTTAATGCCAACAGCATTTTGAAAACCTCGATGCTCAACAAATGTGTTCTTTGGAAACAGAGCAAATCCTACCATCAGAATAACAGCCAATAGGCTACCGATTCCTTTAGTTGCCTTCAGTGATGACTACTTTTTTTTTAATGTATATTCAAAATAGGGCAACAAACGGCTGTGCGCCCCAAAATAAATTGCACGTGATTAAGTCGATTTAACTCGCATGCACAGAAGCATCGGTTTTTAGAGACAAAAGCAAACCAGGTCGTTTGACTTCGGGGTGAAAGGTTTGACGTCAACATCGCAAACAAATGTGCCAATTGATCAACCAGATGAACCTTCAGCAAAAGTTCTAGTGAAGTTGGAAGAAAGGTCATTTGATTCTGTGTCGTCTCCCTTTCGTGAAAAATACTAAATGTGCTGAATGCTGTGTATCAAATCTGCCGATTTGACACAGCAACCCGGACTTTTCTACTAAACACAACTGGACTTCTGAGATTGTCCCAAAAAAAAAGAGTTGAAATCTCGGTCAGGTTGCAGCAAGCGCTGCTTCCCTGATTCCGGAGTGTTGGAAGTGATAATCGAGCAGTCACCTCACTGGCTCTTAAGCGTCAAAGTTCTCCATCAGCCTCAGAAAATACACTCTTACGGTTTTCTACGAGTTACAGTTTACTTCAAAGCCAGACCGCTGCAGAACAGCACCACAAAAACACTCTACAACAACATTTTAAAACAAATAGGCAAATGACAATCTTTAGAAAGGTGTAATTTGCTCACTGTGTGATTTCAGAGTGCTGTGTCCAGTGGGACAGAGCGGGGCTTTCATCAGAGTATTAATACTCCAGATCTCCTCTCGTTGTTCCCAGGCTGAGCAAATGGCCCACACATTTCTATTTTTCCGTATTACACACAGATTATTATTATTATTATTATCAACATCTGATTCTTCTTAATATTATTTTATACATGTATTTTGTAGTGCAAGTGCAAGTGGTCTTTTATTAAGAGATTTTGTACACTATTCCAACAACGTCACGTCTGCCTATACTGCACATTCCAAACATGGATGTCGACCCACACAGGACCTGATCGCCATCACCACAGTCAGCCATTTCTTCAGTTAGCAATGTCCTTATTCTATGTCAATGCCAAGCAACTCTTTGACCTTGACCTTTCCTGAAAGATATGTTCCGCTTCTGCCCCCCCCCCCCCACCCCCCACCTTTAGCTCAGATCAAATGACCTCCACAAGCAGTTAACTGAGTTTTGGAGTCTAGAACAATTTTGAGAATGTCAAGCTTTTTTTCTTAAAACAAATATACCCTCAGTATTCTTTATGGTAGCAACATATTTTAGTTTTTTTTTTTTTAAGTTTTGGATTACATTGTTGTGGATCATAATTTGAGACAAATTTTGATGCAGCCGACTTTTTAAAAACCGCTCGAGACTCAGAACGTGCTGCAGCCGAGTTGCATGGTAGGAGCCGTGATGCCGGTCAGGTCCCTGAAGTTCACACAGGTCCGTAAAGCTCAACACACACATATTTAAAAGATAGTCCTCCAGATGAAAGGAGGGAAAATAATGGACCTAATTTTTTATTTTTCTATCAGGGCAGGTAGTACAGCACCTGTCAAATAAATAAAAAAAACATGTTCTGAGCTGTTGTGTTTTACTGTTTGTTTCTCAGTTCCTTTTCAGTGGTGCTTTAGACTCCTTCATTTTCTTATTTTGAAATGTATTTGATTCTTTTTTTTTTTTCCTCTTTCTGTCTTTACCTGACTTTGTACTGGACTCTTGATTGTCTTGATTGATTTCCTCTGCCGGGGCTTTGTACCTCCAGTAATACCAATGTGAAACCCGTATTCTCCTCATGATTTGACTCAGTGGAAGTGTGATGTTTACATGTACAGATTTTTGCAATTTTTTCTAGTTTTGTTTCTGTTTTGTTTCCTCTCATGTCTCTATTATTAATCTTTCTCTCCCCCCCCCTCCCCCGTTTTCAGTCAATCTGACTCCTTCCTTACACGCTGAAGGGAAATGGGACTGCGTCTAAACTCAATTCTCACCATAGAACACATAAGCCAATCTCGTGAGGGGAAACGTTGACGCTTAGAATTTCAGTCGTCACCTTTCTTCACCAGTGCCCTGCTTACATTTTTGGGGGGTTTTTTAGCGTCCTTTTAGAAATGTCAGCATTCTGTTAGCATTTGTGCTAAAGTTGGACATATGTTTCATTTACAAATCCAACAGCTAGTCTGTGTGTGATTATCAGTTGACTGAGTGACAACAGTGGAGAATATTTTTGGGGTTCATGGTGAAGAAATGTCACGGCACTGAAATTGGAACGTAAGCTTCAGCAAGAAACTGATTGTTTGGTGGGGGGGGCAAGTCGAGCTGTGTGTTTTTTGGCCAAAGGGGGGGGGGGGGGACAACAGCCTTTGACCTCTTGGCTAACTCCACAGCACGCAAAATCCCAGTGGAGCCACAATGAGCCTCCACTGGTGTGAGCAGGATCGGCAGGGGATGATTCCTCAGTGAATGATAAGCCATTACAGACCCGGTGTGTCGGGTCTCTTAGTCTATTAGTATATTTAGCAAAACGTTAAACTGCAGAAGACTCAACCTCAGGAAGAATTTAAAAAAAGGACATTGCTTTTGTAAGAACTCGTCCAACTGAAGGCCCATTTCCCTCTCTCTTTGATACCATATAAATTATATCAAAAGTTCTTTTTATATTTATTGTGTTTATTATTATAAATAACAGTGGATACCTTTTTTCCAGTACCTGTGGCTAAATATTTTGATTTTTTAGAAAAGTGTTGATAATATATGTGAAGCAACTTAAACGATGGCGGAATAAATAGATAAAAAGAAATGTAGGGTTTTTATTTTAGTTTGTTGACATTTTTGTTTAGCACAACAACGAGAACATATCACTCTGATCCATGACAAAGAAATCAATGATCCAAGAACTGAGCTTTCTTTTGTGTGATGTCACTGCTAAGCCTGAAATGTTTCTGGACTTCAAAAAAAAAAAAAAAATTGTGACTGTTTATTTTTTGTTTTTGTTTTTTTTCCTCCCGAGCTGTATGTCACAAAGCTAAATATACTAATAAAACGGTGTGCTATCTATCCGACAGAGCAGCGCTTCTTCTTTTGCATTACAGACTAAAGGTGTATGAATCCCGTTTGTCCCCGATGAATGGAAAGGCAGAACACAGACATGTTTATTTACTTTCATATTCGGACTTTCTCCTTTTATCCCAGTGTATTTCAGAGGAAAACGTTGGGTATTTTTGGTGTTTTTGTGTCGCTGTGACTTATGAAGACGGTGAGTAATGGTGAGAAATCGGCCCAGCGTCGACCAAGGTGTCTGACACATTATTGGAAGGACTTACAATAAATTGCATCATTAAGTCAATGAGACAAACAAAATAAATAAAAATATGTGGACCAAAGAAGTGACTTTATCCCAAATAAGAAGAAATATACATACATATCGAAGTATATGTGTGGACGTTGTATAAAGTGTTTAAAACCAGCAACAACAGTAACGTGCTGTTCTAATATCTGATGTTTAAGTGCAGTTTGGGGATAGAAATGTTCTACTTCCACGGTTTGGAATGCAGGACTCGTCATGGAGGATTTGTGCACTGTTGTATAAGTAATTTTATTAAGGTAAACAATCTGCTTACGTCACCTTCAAAAGGCTCACACAAGAGTTCAAGGTTGTTTTTTTTCATTCCTCCTGCCCTTTTTACTTTAATGCGACATTATTCCACAGATTTATGCAGAATCCTGACTCTTTGAGCTTCTGACTCCATGAACTCCACTGATGTAACTTCTAGAATCGCTGTGTTCGCTGAGAAACTTAAGTTTAACAAATACAAAGCAGCTGTTCCAAGTGGAAGATTAAGATTAGAGCTCAAGCTGAAAAGCTTTCATGTTGGATTAGAACCAGTTTTAGTCTTAAAACTTTTCTGCTACCTGAAGATGGTAAAGTACTTCTACTTTATAACATCCCTTAAAGAATTAAAACAGCACTGTACAGTTTCATAGTATCAAATGTTGAAAGCGTATGAATTATAGTTTTGTCGGGCAGATCACATTTGGCTCTCGTGAGTATTCGTGACAGGAACAAGTCACCTAGTGGATCATTGATATGTTTTAATGGAGCTAAAATGAAGAAGACAGTTGGAGAACATTTACATACCATAATAGATCATTCCTGCGTTTGAGCTCAGGCCAGAATGTTTAGGTGTAATCTTGATAAAAAAAACCTTTAAGCATAACTCTTCATTACGAAGCTTAGATAAAGAGTGGGTTGTTGTCACGACGCAATAAAGATAAATCCTTCAACGGTAGAAGTGACGTGCTTTGATGGTGGAAAACTACTGTTTAGCAAACACCGACTTCTTCGTTGACTTAAACACAACGACCTTCGGGGAGAGCTGTGCACGAGCCGAACACACCCGCACACGCACACGCACTCACGTCGTGCCCTCCTCCTTGTCAGTAGGCAGGTGTGTCAGCAGCAGGAGCGGCGCAAAGTGCCAAACCCAAACTTTTTACGCACCGTGCGGCCGCTTCACCTCCTCCCCCCCCCCCACCCCCACCTGAGCACGCCCTTGCAGCGGAGTCCCGTTTGCACCAAGACTACTGTGGATTAAAAGGGGGGGGAATGCTCACATCCCCGGTTAGTCTTGGCTTGCTCCGCCGAGTGCTCGCGGGGAGCCGACCCGTCTTGGATGCCCTCCACTGCCGTTTCCGCATTCCCGCAGCCGCGGCGAACACTGCGGACGCGTAGCTCAGATCCGTGATCTCAAAAGAAGAAGAAAAAAAAGAAAGAACCTGTTCTCCCGGTTAATCTACCCCAGCATTGCTGTCGGTGCAGTATGTTTCCAGCCAGGGGAATAGAGGGAAACCGGAGAAGTGAAGGGCCGTTCGCTGCGGGCTGTGACGGGCCGGTTTCAGCGGACTGAGGGAGCCCGGAGCCGCGTCGTATCGATCGGATCGAGCCTGGAATCCCTCCCCCCCCCCCCCCCCCTGCCGCGCTCCTTCATGTCCCGCGATGGAGACCTGCTGTCGCTACTGTATGCCGTGTTTGGGCCGGCTCTGGGACCGCATATGGCCGGACTTCCACTACCCAAACGTCCCCAGCAACAACAACAACAACCGGGGCATAGCCAACCCGGCGGCGGAGATCCGCACCGTGTCCGGAGACATCCGCGTCCCGTCGCCCAAGAAGCGGCCGGTGCAGCTTTACGCCGCGCTCTTCGACTTCGAGGCCCGCAGCGACGACGAGCTGACGGTGAAGGAGGGGGACAAGCTGTCCGTGATCGAGAAGCGGGGGGAGTACGTGCTGGCCAAGAAGCTGACCGGGTCCCTGCAGTCCGGACTGATCCCCGCGAACTACGTGGCTCTGCTGCAGGACGAGTTCGCCAAACACAAGTCAGTGTGGAAGGATGCAAACCTGTGCTCCTCTTCCTCCTCCTCCTCCTCCTCCTCCTCTTCTTCTGTCTCCACTGCTCCTTCTCTGTTCCTTCATTCCACAGAAGACTACTGGTAGAAAAGTTTTCTTTCTGCTGTTTCACTTGCTGAATCAACAATCAGAGAAGAAATAATGTAATATGATCTGGTTGCTTTAGGTCAGCTGTCTCAATCAGCTGTTTTGATCAGTTTGATCTGCAACTATTTTTATAGTTAATGGATAATTTAAGTAGTTTCTCAAAGCAAAGAAGGAAAAATAACCCTAATCCTATCCATCCATTTTAGGCTTTGGATTATTGGTTGGATAAAAAGTGTTGAACTGATGCAACGTTTTCCAGTACCCCCCCCCCCCCCCTCCCCTGGCTTTAGGTATTGGCTGAGTACCGATCCAAAATCATTGTTTAATCAATACGCCGTAGGCCTCAGTGTGAGGGACTGTGATCATTATTTCATGGATTTGATTTTGTTATTCCTGCCATTTTCCTGTGTGTTTTAAAGTTGTTGGTTTACAATTTATTCATTTATGTATTTATTTACAACATTGTAAAGTTAAGAGAGAGATCAAACATGATGATGATGATGCAGCATAACAAGTTTCATAACTCCAGTATATAAACACTGGCCTCATTGTAACGGACATCCGATTCGGCTTTTAGAGTTTGCATTGTTCGTTAGGGGTTAGGATTATTTTATTGAAGAAAAAAAAAATCAAACATTCCCAAATTGTTGACAGAATAAAAAACGCAACGAATAGTGTTTTTCCCCAAAACCCAGATATTCAATGTAATTCGCATTGCAGAGGGTTGAAAAAGTGGAATATTTGCATTTCGGCTGTCATTGATATTTGCATAGAATTTGTCATTTATAAAAACTGAAAACTTATGGCATCATCCTGGCGTCCAAAGCAAAGTTAAACACAAATGTTTGTGCAGCTTCTAGCTAAAAGTATCCCAGAAGCTGCAGGTCTTCCATTATTCATTCAGTCTGCAGGAGTCCTCATGTTTCAGCACTGAGCTCCGTCTCTTTCTGTGGACTGGAAGACAATTCCACATGTCCCAGGGTCTGCAAACGCACCACTGAAACTGAAGATAAGGACGTTTTAAACGTAGTAATATCGCTGATTTCCTTTTTGATGAAGTCAGAGCTTTATTCTTTGTTCCATTTATGAACGTAAACCCATAAAACTATTTTTAGCCTAAAGAAACCAAAAAGATCAAAGCACCGCTGAGCTCACTGTGCTTTGGGCTATTTATTACCTCCTGAAGCATCACTCCCCAAGGTGATAGACATACACACACACACACACACACACACAATATAGACTCACACAGAATGCTTCATCTTTTCATGCAGTGTATGATGCGATCCTTTGTTATTGGGGAGATTTACCCAACAGTATGAGTCAAGTTGGGCCTCAAATGAGCTTATGGTTTCAGAGGTGTGTGTGTGTGTGTGTGTGTGTGTGTGTGTGTGTGTGTGTGTGTGTGTGTGTGTGTGTGTGTGTGTGTGTGTGTGTGTGTGTGTGTGTGTGTGTGTGTGTGTGTGTGTGTGTGTGTGTGTGTGTGTGTGTGTGTGTGTGTTTTGGAAGGGGGTCAGGTAACTGTTACGGTTTTAATTAGTCATTTCAAAGTCTTGAAAGCTGAACCTTCATCATATTACTGTGATACACAATATATTTGGACCTACTTTAATGAATATAGAGTAATTTAAATAGAATTTTTAGTGCTGCACATGATGATTATTTTCATAATCAATCTATTTTTCTGATAGTTGGTCTATAAATAATTTGTTGTTTTTAATGTATCACTCCAGCACAATATTTCTTGGTTATGTTATAAGAGATCCCAGCTGTTTCCTGAGTATCAGGCGGATGCTACTGTGGTGAAACCTAAAGGCAGACACGCCCTCCCTGATAACTTCAAGTAAATAAAGGTCCTAAACCAGCAGGCAGGACTCGACAACACTTAAATGCCAGGCCCTATTCACCTGAGAATGTGTTGATGCTTATCAGCGGTGGAGGGAGTTTTCCCATATTTTACTTTAGTGAAAGTACTTTAACCACCTTTTTAAATAATACATTATTTACTCCTATCTTTCTCCATTTCCATTAATCATTATGGTTCTTCATGCATCGTGTCCATGTGTTTTATCTCTCCCCTCTGCAGATGGTACTATGGGAATATAAACCGTGTGAAAGCCGAGAAGCTGCTGCTCGCCTCCCAAAATAAAGATGGCTCCTTTCTGGTTCGCATCAGTGAGAGTCACAGTGATGAGTACACAGTCTCTGGTAAGAGGCACCGCCCGTCAACTCATCCCTCCACCCGCCCATCAATCTATCCACCCGCCCATTCACAAGTCACCTGTTTCTTGTCTTTACATTAATACCACATCCCTCTTCAAAATAATGTTCACAGGGATTTGAATAATTCTTCCTGTTTTTTTATGTTGCTGTGCAACGCATTAAACCAGTTATTAAATTCATTCTGATCATTTATTTATAAAAAGGTCCAAGGGTAAAAAAAAAACAGTGATTAGTTTAAAGAAAGAAAGTCTGAAGTTGCTTAAGTTATAACTTTAGACCTTATTTCAGGCATCTAACCAACAACCCATTCACGAATATAATTTACTTTACTTTGAGATGATGAAAACAAAGAGACATGCAGACAGACCTTAACACACAGAGAGTCCATTTGACATCAATTTGAAACATTCATAATCAACCAACAACATATTTTCCATATTTCCTTTATTTTACAACTTTCCAGCCTTCTTTTTATCGGTAAATCGTTATTCATCAGGATTTCTTTCCTAACCACATACTCTTATGAATTTACATGTAAATTTATGAATTTGCCGTACTTTTGTTTGGGTGGGAATCCTGATGTCATTTCCTCTCTTGTGTTGTTCATCTCCATCCATCCTGTCCTCCACCCACTGCCAGCCTTAATCTGCCTGCCTTTGATTTTCTCTGCTTCCCACTATAGACGGCAGAAGGGGACACAGCGTGACCTCAGGCTGCCGTGTTGGGGGGGTGAAAACGTCTGATTGCCGTTTTTAAACCGGCACAACTTTGCTTGGTGTTCAATAACTAAATATCTGTCTCTTAACGGATCAGTGGCTGGTTATTTTTTTTTTGCGACAGACTGACCAGTGTGGACGAAGTTCCCCTGGCATTAGCAGCATCTGGTCAGTTCACTGTTACAGGCCATTGCTGCCAATGTTGCAAGTAGATGTGGTTGAGGATCCGCGTGCCTCCGTGTAAGTTAACATAAGATGAAGCAATCACTGGCCCTGAATTGGACTTTGCAGTTTATTCCTCTATCTATATTATCTTCATTTAAAAAATATAATTGACACGTGATGATTGGGTTTCGTATTGATTGTTCACTAATATATATAAAAAGCAACATTTAACTCTCACTTATTGAGCGTTTTGGGGTGTTTTTTTGTAGGGGTGTCACATCACACCAAGTCACTACCAAAACATGACTGGTGTTTTTTCCTGCTTTTCCACTGGAATCAGACCTGGAGTCACTTTCCCTCATTTTGCCACAACAACAAATCCGCATTCAAATCGGCAGAAGGGGAGAGCTTTCAAATTCTAGTAGTAGCTTAAAGCCAGAAGGACTCCATAAACCCGACCATGCCTTGCCTTTAGTCACAGTAACCCGCTCCTGTATGCTGTCATCCTACTACACTTTCATGAATGAGCCCACAGCAAATCTCTCTTATGCACCCCCTGAAATGTGTGACTTTAATCAAAGCCTCCGTCAGCTCTCCCTCGTCTCCGGCTCATTTCCTCTCTCTGCTCCGATCTTTTCTTTTTGCCCTCCAGCTTCACCAGATTCTGTTTCTGCGTGGTTTATTATTTTTTTTCTCGCCGTCCCGCTTCTCCACATCCTCCATACAGTCCTCCCTCTCTCGATCCCCTCCCCGGACCTCTTTCAATGTCCTTTATTTCCCAGGGGAGGGGGGGGGGAGGGGAATGTTGGCCTTGGATTCTCCGTATTCACTGCGTTACTGTGTGTGTGATATTGAAAGGTAGTATGTGTGGAATTGTTGTGATTACATCTTCTGTTCGAGTTGTTCGGATTTCTTTTTTTCATTGAAGCTGTTGATGTGTTGCTTTTAGTGCAGTTCTGCTGTTTCATTTTTTGTTGTTGCAAGATTTGTTGCATTTGTTGAGTGAAACATATTTAAAAATAATTACTAAAAATGTTATATTGTTCTGTAGAAGATTTATTCCTCATGTCACATTGTACATAGGAGAGCATATTGGTTTGTTACTAAATCACAATGTAATCCTTTTATTTTGTTTACCTATGAGAATTTGAATAATGATGATGATGAGTAATGATCATTGCCTCTAAGATTGCAAAATGAAAGCACCCTAAAAGCCCCCCCCGACTTATTCAAGTCGTATCTTTCAAGCAAACCTGATTCATGACGAAGCACTGTAACTATGGAACAATCAGATTTCGACCTTCGAGAACTTGATAACGAGTATCTTTAGTTAGAATCAGACTGTTTGTGTTTTTAAACATGCAAAATGTGACAACAGTATGTCCTTGT
Source organism: Pungitius pungitius (assembly GCF_949316345.1). Classification (NCBI taxonomy): domain Eukaryota; kingdom Metazoa; phylum Chordata; class Actinopteri; order Perciformes; family Gasterosteidae; genus Pungitius; species Pungitius pungitius. The sequence goes on from NC_084900.1 coordinate 31,704,127, forward strand.
ACTTCTTCCAGCCCGAAGTGAGGGAAACGTTAACCACTTCAGGGTTCAAAGGTCAACTATCGGGGCCTACTTTGTCTCCGATAAGCTCTCCTTTGCTACGCTGGGAGAACTAATCTCCTACTACCAGAAAAACCCCCGGAGCCTGGGAGTGCTGCTGGTGGAGCCCTGCGCCCAGCAGGTAGGACACAAAGAGGTCGCACATCGACTGCTCCCAACACTCCGTGTCTTGTTGTTTTTATGGCGAACAACTGAACCTGTTTTGTGCTTCGTGTTTGAACAAGCAGCTGTTTGCGCTACCATGTCAGCCACTACCGACTGTAAAGGTCGACAATGCGTCTGTGCAGCTCCCCCCCCCCAAAAAAAAAAAAATCCATTCACCACTTTGGGCTTCTTCGTCACCAAAAACAATTTTTGAACCCAATGTTGACACATCATCACCGGCCAGTTTCTGTCTTCAAAGACTTGGGTTTAAAAAAGGGTTTGAACACTCATAAACACCTCAACATATGACAGGATGTGTGTGGGTTTATATATATATATATATATATATATATAATTAGTTCAACTACCCAACCTTAACTTCTTATGAATGGCACCATTTTTAGCGCCTCAGACGTAATTAGCACATTCTATTCTATTCATAGGGTAACATAGAAATCAATTACCAAAATCATAGTACTACTCTACCCTTTCTTTTATCTAACTCACCAATACAAGTAGGTAAAGCTTTGTGTCTTTTGTCTCTGACGTGAGAATCTATAACCCTGACGGTCTATTGTCTATTGGGCGTTATACATAACTTGACAATAGGCAAACATTTTGAAGTGTAATTAACCAGACAATAATTATCGTTATTATTGTGGGGCATTACTCAAGCTATCTCTGCACTGCAGCTTACACGTAATCCCCAGCGTCCTTTATTCATGACTCAGCAGTTTGAGTCCGGCTGGTGACGACGTTTTTACTACGGTCCGAGAATCCACCCATTTAAAACCATCACGCTTTACATTTAAAAAAGAATGAGATTAGAAGTAAAAAGAAAAAAATAATAGGGGGGGGTGATAAGGCAATATCGCAAAGCATTTTTTAAAGACACAAATGGTGTAGTTCACCTAAATGGATAAAAAAGAAAAATAGTGTTTTAGAAGATAAATCAATTTGACCACAGAACAGGGGCCCGCTCAGTGATTCCTCCCTTTCAGAGGAGGCTGTGAGTCTGAGGCCACGGACACACTGAGGCAGAAACACACCCGTCACATGAAGATATTTTACCATGAATGTGACTCAAACAGGAAGTAAATGAGGGTTAAGATAAGACCAGAGTTACACCCAATTCGATTATCTTTAATGGATCGTATGAGCAGGAGACATAATTATTGTGTGGTGAGCGTGTCATCATTTCCTGACTCTCGAACCCGGTGAAGTAATTAAAGAAAGATGTTTGAGCCTTTTTAAAGGTCCCCTTGATACATTTTCTGCATCACCCTGAAATGTCCAGATATCATTACGGCAGCTACATTTTGGTGTCAGCACCTTGCATTGTGCAGAATAGGTAGTTATGCTATTGAAAATGCACAATCCGTCCGTTTTGGACAGAGTGGCACCTTTTGTCTGCCGTTTATTGCTCCACTGCCGTTTGTTCGATCTGCGCATTTAAAACTGTTTGGATTTGGAAGTGGTCTCGACTGGCCCTGTTGTGTGTGTGCAGCGGGAGCTGTTTGACATGGAGCCCTGGGAGAGGCCTCGAGAGGAGTTCAGACTGCACAAGAAGCTGGGAGAGGGTCACTACGGAGAGGTGTGGGAGGCTCAGTGGACCGCAGAGAACAAGAAAGTGGCCATAAAGACGCTGAAACAAGGTACAAATGCGCGTCATTCTGTGGGTTTAAAAAAACAACAACATTTTTTCATTTTATTTATCATTTTAAACCAGTATTTCTTACATGCATGTATTTGGTGGATTGCTAGATTGTAGTAAAAAGTGTGAAATCATCGGCAAGGGGTGTGTTTTTGGGGTCAGCGACGTAAAAAGTAAAAACCCAGACATTGTTCCACCGCAAGAGGTCAACAACTACACCGGGTACCATTTTTAATTGACTCAGTCAAAACGCAGCCTTGCAGCCATTCAAGAGAAACACCTTTGAAGAAATGCTTTCCCGCCGGGCTCCAATTAAAGGCACTTCTAATCAGACCGACCTTTCAACAGCGATCAAATACTTTTCTTCACTGCCCTCTCTGGTACGTTAAGTGCCCTTAAAGTTACCAGAGAGGTCAGTGACGACCTGAATATTCAGCCCGGTAGATTGTGTGCAGACCGATAACAGCACTATATTTAAAAAAAACACAAAGGACTGTGTGCATTTTTGTGACGGGCAAGTAGCCCAATGTAAAACAAACAGATGCTTAATATTTTGGTTGGCCATCGCAGGAAGGTACCAACAACCCTGGTGGAGGAGGGTAACTAAAGTTTTGGATTGAGAAGGCCAAAATGAAACAGAATAAAATATGAAGGGATACACAGGATGGTCAAAAACATAATTGCTCGAAAGCCGTGACAAGTAAAATAAATGATGGTTTAAATTACCCATGAAGCACAAAAGAGAGAAACTACGGTGAACAATAGAATAATCCAACAAAGTAACCATTTCTCAATCATTCTGTCTCCACTCCAGCGGACACGAAGCAGGACGAGTTTGTGAAGGAGGTTCAGGCCTTGAAGAGCCTCCATCACCCCAAGCTGATCCAGCTGTTGGCGATGTGCTCCAGAGGAGAGCCGGTCTACATCGTGACCGAACTCATGAGGAAAGGAAGCCTCAAGTCCTACCTCGCCTGTGAGTGCTGAAACACACACACACACACACACACAGTGACGATACAATGTTTGGTACATATGGGGGAGTCAAGTAATCGATTCCCCAACAAAGTGGTTGGTTTTCATGTTTCCAAAGACGGGAGGCTCCACTAACAGGAACTCAATTTAGCTTTTCTTGGAGTTTGAGAAATTCAACCTTTCCCTCAGACATTTTTTGAAAGCCTTCTGAAGCAGTATTTAGGCCAAGTGACGGTTAAATCCCTTCCCCTTAAACCCAAAGCAAATGGAATTATAATCTGGCAGCTCTGCTCAGCAGAGAAATATTGTTCTGACGTTTACAAAGGGTTTTAAATACAGCGAGTATTAGCGAGCTGAATGAAGGGTTTGACTCCATAACTGTGTGTGTGTGTGTGTGTGTGTGTGTGTGTGTGTGTGTGTGTGTGTGTGTGTGTGTGTGTGTGTGTGTGTGTGTGTGTGTGTGTGTGTGTGTGTGTGTGTGTGTGTGTGTGTGTGTGTGTGTGTGTGTGTGTGTGTGTGTGTGTGTGTGTGTGTGTGTGTGTGTGTGTGTGTACAATCACAGCAGTGGACCTCTACTACTTGGTAGAGGTCAAATAGACCCTAAATTCTGAGTCATGATTCGTGGCAGAATGACTATTTTTCTCATTTCTTTCCACTTTGGGTTTAATCCAATGAACTAACATTCAAAACCCCACAGACTATGGATGACATTTGGTTGAGTTTGGTTTGGGAAGATTAGGGTGACGTTGCCTTGGATTAACAACTTCAAAGGCAGAACATCTTCTGCAAAAAAGACAACTACTGCTGTAAATATTGTTGTAAACACAGACCAGGATCAATGGACGATTTAAAAAAAAAAAAAAAAAACTGTACATAGAATTTACTAGTAGAATTTACTTTTGTGGTAAAGTCTTCTTCAAATACTAATTCAATGCCTCTGTCAGAACTCCAGCGATTGTTTATGTCACTGGAAACAAATTGATGTTCATCTGTTTGTGTGCGATCAGCTGCTGAAGGCCTGATGCTGACATCAGCTCATCTGATCTACATGGGCAGTCAGATCGCAGAGGGCATGGCTTACCTGGAGGACCGAAACATCGTCCACAGGGACCTGGCTGCCAGAAACATCCTGGTGGGAGACGACCTGGTCTGCAAAGTGGCCGACTTCGGGCTGGCTCGTATCATCAAGGTGAAGCCGCCCGCGTGTGTCGCCTGTCCGAGTGTGAAGCACAAGGTTTACTGCACCGCCGGGGGGGGGGGGGGGGGGGGGGGGGGGTTTGTTGTCTCCTGGGCCTCCGCCATGAACCACTTTCTTCTTTCTTTCTCTTTTAAATATGCACAGTGTGCTTTGTTCCATTGTAAACATCTGGCCGTTGTAATGGAGCAGCACTCGACTCTGCATAATTTACATTGTTTGCTGTAATAACAGTGTCTTATTCATACAGCGCTTTCGGGACATGTAAAGATTTGATATCAGCTCAGAAAGATATCGCTTCAAGAACGCGTGTGATATTTAAACTGTAATGCATCATTACCGGAGAGATGACATTTACTAGTGCTGCATCTGAGCCAAAATAGGCAGCAGCCTTGATTGACAGATCATTTTCCAGACATAAGGCGGGTCCCGATGTGATGACCTGGAAGTCGTAATTACGCAGTTATCCCTTTATGTCAAATTGGCTTCAAAGCCGCGTGTTTTTCTTGCGGCGGAGAGGATCATTTAAATTAAGACCGTCTTTTGGGAATTTAAATGAAATGTAGAAATAAATCTGAGGAAGAGAGCACTGTTTAACTAAAAGTGTGTGTATTAATATTTTGTGAACCTTTTTTTTTCTCCCCAGGACAGCGTGTATACAGCCAGTCGAAACACAAAGATTCCGGTGAGGTGGACCGCTCCAGAAGCAGCAATTCACCAAAGGTTCTCTGTGAAATCAGATGTCTGGTCATTCGGGGTCCTACTGTATGAGATGATGTCACGTGGCAAGATGCCTTATGAAGGTATGGGGTTGACTTCTTTCTTCTTTTTTAATTGAGAATTAGAGCGTTATTAATTGCAGGGGATAAGTTTCATGTGTGCTCAGCCAGAAACAGTGTGGATGTACGGCCTGAAAAGAAGTTTTCTTTTTTGTTTTGAGGAACACTGGTCTGATTATTTATGTACTAGAACCATTAGATCACAACTTGCACTGAAACATGGCGTTCAGTTGTCTTGTGTCGAGCCTCCGCAGCGCTTCCTGATCGTAGCTGTTACTCGATGTCTTTGCCTGCTAAAGAAAACATTGAGGAACGAGTGAATACTTTCAGATCTAATGCTCCGATGTGACTCCCTGTTAGGAAAAAACAACAAGGAAGTGTTGGATCTCCTGTCATCCGGGTTTCGGCTGCCTTGTCCGACTCGCTGTCCACAGAATATCTATCGCATCATGATGGACTGCTGGGCCGCTGAGCCCTCCAAGAGACCCTCGTTCCACGCCCTGCACAGCCAGCTGGACTCCATCTATTCCAGGATATATTTCAAGACTATAGAGGTATAGAAAGAGCAAGTCCTGGGGGAGACACCACGGTGAGAACAAATGACCTGCGACTGACGGCAGGTTGTGCATCGACTGTGGGTAGAGAGGGGGCGGGGGGGGGGGAAGTGTTCTCCTCCCCCGTGCAAGCCACAACAGGACGTGTATAAGAGGTCACACGGGGGAAGAAGAGCATCCAAAGCAGACAAACGGAGGTGAACTCTTCAAGCTGCTCGCCAAATTAAAAAAAAGACTCAGTCTGAGGGGGAGAAAAAAAGGCAAGGTCCACAAACAAAATATTTGAAATAGCCACGGAAATGTGTAAATACACTCCTGCTTAGAAATAAAACACTAAAACTCGGCACATTCATGGAACTGTTTTTAAATTTATACCCTTTTGTGATACTATTTCATAACCTCTGTGCCATGTCTGTGTGTACACACTTTAAAATGCTATGAAATCAGGGGTTAGGACTTTAATCACCTGTCTTTTAACTGCAAACCAGTGCTAAAAAAGGGGGGTCATGTGCAATAATAATAACCGCTGGCTCTGTTTTAGCTATGCAACCGGTGCGAATGCTGGGGACTCCGATCGCTGTGTTATTCCAACACTTTTGTCTAATGTGACGTAACACACTTCTTGCAACGGTGCCGATGAACAATGTTGTTGATCACATTACGCATTTGTATTAAGCGCCAGTCAAGTCACAATTTCCACATTTGACCTTATTCTAAACTAATTACTGAACTCCAATCAGCAATGTCGCCTCACGGCCAGAAGGTCCAGGGTTCAAACCCACTGCGAGAGTGAATGGCAGTCTGTCTCTGTGATTGACAGGCGACCAGTCAAGGGTGGGCCTCGTCTCTCACCCAATGCCAGCTGGGACTCAATGATTTACAGTAAAGAATAACTCTTTTGATATACATATGACATGAGGGTTAAAATCCAAATAAAGTGGTCTTGATCTTTTTAACTGAGTGCTAAAGGACTCCAACGCTTTCCCTAGGAATGAGTCTTAAAACTTGAAAATGAGTTAACATTTTTGCACTTTGTTTCTTTGTCAGTGTTTTTTTTTTATGGCTTTTTGGTTAAAATAATAAAATACGGTCTGTGGTTAACATTTTAATGTTTTGTTCTACAATGTTAAATATATTCCCCTCTCCTGAATTTTGCGCAGTTTGAAGGTGACTGGTGGTGTACACCCCCCCCCCCCCCCCCTGTGGTAGAACCTGTTAGAATTATTTCTGGGGATTGCATTTTTGCTTCAAAAATCATTAAACTGGTATTCATATCGAGTTTAACTTGAGTATTACAAACTTTTTTAGCCACAGAACTAACTTCAATAATACAAAAACTAATGGATTTTTCCCATTGTCCTTTTTTTAAATTCTAACTGCTCCCTAAACCCAAATCTAAATGTTTCCTCCCTGCAGCAGTCTGCTTGGAAAGCAAAGATGCACAGTAACTTAGCTCATGTTCGCATGTTAGCTTGACAATTAACATAAAAGGTAGATTTAGTAACGCACTGCACAAAAACATGGCCAATCAAAGGCACGTTAAGCATGTCGTGATTGAGCATTGGATTTATGTGATAAAATGGCCAATGACAAATGTAATGCTTTTTGCACCGTAAAACTAGAGACTTTTCATATCCACCGTTTTTTTACGGCCTCATCAGGCCTCTAGCAGGGATACACGCTGTCAGTCTTTTTATTAACAAGGAAGTCTTTTATTCATGCTACCTTTTTCTTGCAGGCTTTTTTAAAAGGTTTTGGTGAGATTTTATATGTCTAATGAATCAGTTTCATTAATTTCTCTAGAATAGTATGGAGATCCTAGTCATCCTCATAGCTTGAAAAGTCATTGAGCCTTGTAGTAGTTAAGTTATTCAACCTTGTTTAGAGGCCAGTTACACCTAGAGTGACTATGTTTACACCACAGACTGTAGAACAAGGAAAAAAAGACACGCACAGTGAATCGGGTTCGTCCACCACAAAATTGTACAACATTAAGGCAATTTTACAACAATGCAACTTTTGTTTCTTATGCATGACCATATATATCCAACAAAGCCAAGTTCAGGAAACTTTAGCTATGACCATCAAATCACAAGATTGAGTGGATTTTTGTTAGGCTGAGTGCATCAAAAACCAGTGGCGCAAAGAATAAAATATTTGAACTATTAGTTGTGAAATGTGTGTTTTTTTGCGTGTTGTGTGCTTGCAATCAAACCTCTGAAAAAGTATGGAGCTGATATGCTTGGAATGAATAAAGGGGTTTACGATGAATACCTCACACTTGAAATGTGAATGAGGAAATGAAACCCCTTCAAATGTGGCAACAGTGCACCTGTTAATCCACCATGTAACACATGCACTGGGAATGAGCTGAATTCTCCTGAATTTCTGTTAAGTACCATTGCTACCAGTAGAAATGTTACTGTTGCTCAGTAAGAAAACATTTAAAAGAACAAATCAAACATGACTAGACTAAAAAAAACTAGATGGCTAAGGCTTTAAGTTACTTTAAGTCTTACGGGTCCCAGGAATTGTACCACAGCAACAGAAATGATGCAAGGCGTTTGTTTGCACCTGCATTTTGTTTCTGCCTTAAAAAGAACCTGTGCGCAACTGTTCCTGTGTCAATAGTTCCTCCTGAGGCATTGCAACCGTTTCCTAGGGGGGGGGGGGTGTGTGTCACTGATAGAGGTGACATTGTGTTTAACTTGCTGTGCCTCCTCTATGCAGACTTCAATAACCCTGACATGTTGGATGGTGCCCAGCTGGGTCGTCTTTGGCAAAGTGGTTTCATGCTTGGAGTGGTTGGAAATGGGCACAGCGACAGATGGCCACCTGCCTTTATTGACTTCTAATAGACCAGGGGTCTTCAACTGAAATGTGAAGAGGTCCAGTCAGGGAACATTTCTAGAAGCAAAGGTCTGGAAGATCATAATGTGACTAGGCAGTCGAAAATTGTGCCGTCACGGAATAGAGTTGTATCAACATTTATATGTAATCAGTACACAACTAACAAATCAAATTCTAAAACTCTTTTAGCAATATTTATTGTCATGTAACAAAAAACTGAACATATGTGCCTGCAAATATTAATAATGTTCTCTCAAATAAATAAAAGTAGGGCTGCATTTAAAAAAAATAAAAGTGAAAAATTCTGCATGTTCTTCATTTCAGAAAAAAAGTGAATAACGTGAAGATAAGCTTGAGTTTCCCCTTTTCTCGCTTCACATTTGGATTTGACAGTCAGCAAACTATAAATAAAAAGCATCAGATGCATAAACTACAAATGGAAATTCAATTAGAGGCTCATTAAATCTGGATGATTATGAAGTCATGTCAAAGCAAGAGTTAAAGGAGGAAATTAAAGAAGAAAAGAAGAACAACTAGCTGAGCTTCAACTAAGATGAAAAGGTCTCCTTAAAGTAGGAATTTCTGGCGTGCCGGTGTTACGCCATAACAACTGATGTTGCTCTTTGGCAAAGAAATGTATTTTTACACCTCAAAGTGGTCTTTGTCGGGGTCAATGAATGAATGTGTTCACTTGAAAAAGCCATACGTCACATACCGGGATGCCGTCTCTTAATACCACGATATGGATTTTGGGCCGTAACGTGCAGCCCTAGCTTTAACTTAAAGAGGCCGACACTAACACAGCATTTCCACACCGATCAGAACGTCATGGTGTGCAAATAGTGAAAATGCTCGCCTACCAACAGGAAGAATATCAGTAAAAAAGACAAAATTAAGACATATCAGCTACCATATTGTCTACAATAGCAAACAACATTGAAAAGGGAATGGATGATGTCATGAGAGTTTACAGTGAAATGAGATAAAGTGTAGGGTAATTGTATTGTTTACCAACACACTGATACTAAATATTAAGGATATTAAGGTCGTTTGCTCAATGATAACGTGTGTGTGTGGCTCTTAAACGAGCCGTCAGGATTTACGCCCGGCCTAGGGGAGCCAGAAGTAGCATACAAGTAGTTAAGTAATCCCGTAATTAAGACAAAGACCAAGGCCGCAGCTTTCTCGTTTTGGGGTATTTATTTTAGTTCAAGGTCATAGATTTCAGGGTGAGCGTGGCCTAAAACCACAAACAAAACAATACGTGCAGGTCCCCCTACCTTCCCTAGGACACATAAAGAAACAAACAAAAATACAGGTGTCTTACCTAACTCCCTACCCAAAAACAGGAAAAACCATGAACAAACAAACAAAGGCTTCTCACCCCTACAGACCTCCTTGCTAACCCCCCCCCACTAACCCAAAAGTCCATGAGGTGCAGCATGGCTGGGGCGAGCTGCTGGCTCCCACAGGATCCTTCTTATGCACCGACATCCAATCACCTGCAAAAGGAAAAGAGACAGAGCAAGGCAAAACATACAGCAGCCACCTCAGGCAGGGAGGGGAACTGCCCCCCCCCCACTATGACGCTCTGAGTCATAACAGTGCTTGAGCATATGGTGTCTCGTCATGGGACAGTTCCCTCCTATGGCTCCCATTGGCTCCAGGCACGGTGCACATGATACGGCATGCCGCAAAATGGATTGATAGCCTTCCTTATTTAAAAATCCCTTTTACCCTGTACAAATCTGCCACTTTACAGGCCCCAAAGCAGCACCAGACAATCACCTCACCTCCACCGTGCTTTACAGATGGCGTCTCTTCCAGCATATTTTCACCTGTTTTTGGTCTCACAAATGTTCTTCTGTGTGATCCAAACACCTCAAACTTTGATCTCTCTGTCCATAACGCTTTTTTCCAATCTTTCTCTGTCTAATGTCTGTATTACTTTTGCCCATATCAATCTTTTTATTCATTTGTCTGCAGGTGAAACTCGAAAAATTAGAATATCGTGCAACTTATAGTATATTCCACTTAAATATATATATATATATATATATATATTATAGCCATAATCGTCAAAATGATTATATCAAAATAAAGGCTTGAAATATCTCACTTTGCATGTAACGAGTCTATACAATATATTAGTTTCACCTTTGAATTACGTTGAATTACTGAAAGTAATGAGCTTTTGCACAATATCCTAATTTTTCGAGTTTCACCTGTCTATACCTGTATATAGTGAGAGTGAGAGAGAGAGAGAGACAGAATAATGACGCGTTAATAACAGTTCGCATAGGCGGGGTTCCCGAGCATATTAAGGAAGTTGCAGTCTTTCTCATTCTGCAGTCACTCTCTGAACAGGACAGACCGAGGAGCAGCACTTCCCTTAAGAGGCATACCGAGGATTCCTCCAACAGGTGTAGCTGGCTGACGCGCTGCGAGGCACGCGGGTGGATACGGCGGCGGGTTCTGGAACAGAGAGAGCGCTTCTAGAGTCACCTATGGGCGAGTGTTTGCGTAAAGCTTGCCCGTGCCTGGACGCACTGTGGCAGATGATCTTCTGTGAAAAAAAGACTCCTCCTGAAGCAGAAGATCCCAGAGCCCCGAGTCCGGTCCCCGCGCCGGAGCCGGTGCCCGAGGGCGGCTCCATGTTCAGAGCGCTCTGGGCGTTTGAGTCCCGGCACCCCGACGAGCTGTCGTTCCAGGAGGGAGATCTGTTCAGCGTCATCAACCGCAGCGGAGACTGGTGGTCCGCGCGCAAGATCGAAAAGAACGGCCGCGTCCTGGAGACCGGGATCGTGCCCAAAAACTACCTGGAACGGGCCGAGTCCCTACAGATGCAACAGTGGGTGGTTCCGTTTTTTTCTTCTTCTCCGGAACACGTTCAGAAACAGGGTGATCTTTAACTTTGTGCGCGGTGGAGATTTGGTGAAGGAAACGGCTTCTTAATCCGAATGCACTGTGTCGATCCCAAAATGACATGATTTGGTTTATCATACCGGCCTTATTTTTAAATTCCAACTAAATGATAGGGCGTCACGAAAGAGCAGTGCATTTACAAGCTTCCCAGAGAGCCTGTTTAACAAATGCCCTGGTGACATTGTTGTCGTCAGGAAGCACTGTGAAGTGTAGCCATAGAGCCAAAAGTAAGTAACTGAAGGTTCAAGGTTCAAGGCTTTTTTTTATTTTCCACTTCTGTATAGAACAACTGTGCAGACACGTTGGAATTGTTGTGCAGGGCTCTCTCGGAGTCAACCGTATGGGAAATAAAGATAAACAAAGGAAATGTTAATAAAGACGCATGTCATGTAGTAGCACACAGTTAAAAAGTACAAACCACAGCTTCAAAAACTAGTTGTGCACAGACACGTGTTTACGGCAGCTCGTTGGTAACAATTTGCATTCCCTTTTAACATAATCTCTGTCTTCTTGTATCTAAATGAAGCCTATAATATTTCAAGCTGAGGTCAATGCATCTATTCCTGAGGAAGAGTCCAATTTGAAACATCAATTTAACATATTTTCTATTAAAAAAACAGAAGTACGGGAATATTTGGGAGAAACTATAAAAAAAAATGATCTCACTCACTGCCAATAGAGTTGTGGCTGAAGCTTAAACGAGGCTAAAGTTAAAAATTGTGGAACTTTGAATGCAGACGCAGCGTGAAGACGGCTGTGAGGGCATCGTGCAGAGAGGTTACAGTGGTCAACCTAGAGCCAGCGTCCACAACGGCAGACAGCCATGAGGCAACATTTAGTGAAATAGGCAACCAAATTGGGCCAGAGAAAATTTAACATTGCATCAGTGGTAGTAACATACTGGACATCATACATCTGGATCCACTTGGTGTGGGGTGGCCTCCCCCAGTCTCTTTCGTCTTCACATGAGAGGACATTTGAAGTTGGTATTTCACAAAGAACCAAAAAGAGAGATACGGCTAAGATGATACCAGACATATCTATGCAAATCATGTCGCAATAAAAACAACCAGAAGCTTCCTGTAAAACATTCATCAGATAAATAGGTCAGTCATTAGTCTTCCTTTCTAACCTGGGGGGTTGGCACAGCGGTGTCAGCACTGTTATTATAGACACGGGTGATTATGAAGGATGGTTTGTCTCTGTGTCAGCCCTGTGATTGACAGGTCCAGGATGTACCCCGTATCTCACCCCGTGTTACCTGGCATTCGCTCGACTGCAATCCAACCTCTGTCTTCAGTCAAGGCTGTGAGAAAAGCCAATAACAGCGTTCATAATGTCTCTGAGCTGTGAAGCAAGCTGTGACGTAAACACAGGCCGCCTCACCACTTCTTGTTTTCTATCATTCTATTTCTTTCTCTTTGTTTATTGCTTCAACAGAATGGGAAGTGTGTAAATGTGAAGTTATTCCAGCATGTCAACAGCTGCTGAAATTAAATATAGTTACTGAGTTACTGTTTGTACTACATTCAGAATTTAAACATTTTACTGAGAAGATGAGCTCAGTGTTAGCAAATTTTTGTTGGTTTTGTGTACTGTGCTGCGTACTATTGATACACCTGCAACACTTTTGACACGTTTAGCTACTCTGAAAACGTTGTTATACCTTTAAAAACTCTAACCAGATACCAAAATGACTACAGGGATACGTTGTCTTCTTATCAGCCAGATCTTGTAAACCGACTTGTTATTGTGTAGTTAAGGTTTGAAACCATGACAACACTTCATTTGTGTCTTTTTGTCTTCACCTAGGTGGTATTTTGGTCAAATGAACCGCTTTGAGTCCCAAGGCCACCTGCTGGGCTCAGAAAACGACGACGGAGCTTTCCTCATCAGACAAAGTGAGAAAGACAACGTTGGATACGTTCTTTCAGGTAAGAGGCGGCGCAGAGGTCGGGGTGAGAAACCCCCCTCAATGAGAGAGAGCGACAGCTGGGTCCTGCAGCCAGAGTCACTGCAGAGACCGAGGGAGTTAAGAAAAATAAGAAGTGCAGGCTGCGTTTGTTAAGAGAATGCGATGTGGGGGAAGTATTGAGATTAAAAAAGGGAAATGGCCGGCCCGATGATTTTGTAGCTTGTTGGAAGTTTGTGCATTGATATGCAGCATGATAAAATAGATTTACCACACCCTTATCAGTGCAATAAATATAAAGTTACAGCCAGCAGAAGAGAGTGTTTCGCCTTGAACAAATACTGAAAACAGAGAAAACAGCAGCCCAGAAGCTCCCTCATTAACACAATACATCTCATTAGTTTCATCTGTTGAAAAAGCGAAAGTGTCGTCATTAACGTATTTCCGTGGCTATTGAGGCTATTTTGTATTTTTTGGGAGGGGGCTCATTAAAGTCACGGCGTCTCCACTGGTCACTTTGTAACTGTATGGTGTTTCTTCTCATTTAACTCTCGACAGAAAAGAGACATTTCCAGAAAGCCAAACGAGTCCAATGAGGGGACAAAGTCTAGTGTGGTAAATAAAAAGAAGGAGGGAGCATAAAAGTTTGGCGTTCTAAAACCCAAACACTAAGTATTAAATGTTAAAACAATGCTTTCTTCTGGTATTACAGTCACACGGCATCTATCTGACGCCCTTTGAAAACCCAGCGGCACAAGCAAATAATGCCCGTGTTTAGTGTACTAATCAGCTCCTCTCAACACAACCTAGTCCAAAGTGCAAAATATAAAATATAATAAAATAAATTAGCCAAGTTGTAATAAACTGAAGTAAAACTTTAACCAAGGAAAGATTTGGAGGAGCAGTGTTGTGAGACACACAATTAGGAAAATCTCAATTGAACTACAGTCACAACTTTACATTCCTGTTGGATTATTGAATGTCGCTTGTTATTTTACATTTCTTTGGAAATCATCTGGTCAAACTACAAAGCCTTGGTTACAAATGAAAAGCTCTACAGTGCTTGATTTTGACTTTGTGCATGTATTTCCATCTCTCGGCAGTGAAGTCAAGCAGTCGGGTGAGGCATTTTAAGGTCCTCAAAGGAGATGGAAGTTTTTTTTACGTGGACTACAACAAGAAATTCAGTTCTCTAATTAACTTGGTGGAGCACTACTGCTGCAACAGCCTGAACGACCTCGGCCCACTGGGAAAACCATGCAAGAGGGTAGGACAAGCTCCGTCGGCCGTGTTTCCATCGCCTTGCTTGATCATGGTCATTTTTGCAAAATCCTAAAAAACGTTGTCTGGTTCTGTGGTGAGAAACAATAAGTCAGCTCCTCTCAGTCCTAGAGAGTGGACCCAAAATGATGCCAGTGATGAAGGACGAGTGACTCGCTACTGAATAAAGTTACATGAACACCGTGGTGGAAATCAGTGGATAATGTCCTCGTGGGAAATCCAAAGTATCTTGAACTCAATTGTGATTTGGTATTTATTACAAACTAACATCATTATGAAAAATCATAAAGAATCATCAAACACGAGCTACATGCACAGACAGGAGCTTAATGACTCGATTCAGCTGAAAGGGGACAGTTTCCTACTCACAAGAAAGTCTGACCCTTTTTCTGGTGTAAAGAGAAACTGTAATAAACATCAGGGAGGTTTGTGTCGTCCAATCAGAAGGACAAAGCTGCCCCGCAGGAGGAATGGACCCCCCCCCCCTCATTGTTTGACAGATCCACCAAATAAGTCGTTTTCGAAGTAAAATGTCCAAATATTTCCCATTTTCAACATTTTCTCTTACGTGATACACGCGGATGGCTTCTACTAAAGCCTTACTCGTACTTCAAAACTGACACATGGTTCACGGGCAACCGCAGACAGTTCTGCTAAAAGCGTGTCCACTCACCACGATACCACTTGAGTGGCTGCACGCACTCGTGCACATGGTGACGGTATTGTGCTGACAAACAAAGCCAACGTGAACGTCCTCTGATGGCGCCATTCAGGTCACACGGCCCCCGGTGGACCCTTGCATGCTCGTTGAGACTACAACTTTGGCTTCAGACATCTGCGATTTATCAGCATTGTCAATCCAGTCAATGCAGAAAATAAGTACTTGATAAAGCGGTATCAAACTGTAAAGATATAGCTTTACATATAGCCAATTTCCCAATTTTGCAGTGAAATAAAAAATAGTTCATTACAAACTAACTTAACCTATTTATGTGGCTAGGGTGTATGCACTGTAACTGTGTCCCTTTATTTAGTCCCTGTGTGTTTCCTCCTTCAGAAAAGGCCCAACATCACAGATCTGAGTCACTTCACAGTGGATGAGTGGGAACTCCCGAAAGAAGAGTTCACCCTGGAGGAGCAGCTGGGCAGTGGATACTTTGCTGAAGTCTACCGGGGACGCTGGAAAAATCACATTAATGTCGCCATCAAGATCATCAAAAATGGTATTTCGTCATCGATGTTGATCTAAATAAGCTAGAATTGTTACATTCATTTTTCATCACAAGGAGTTGTTTGGCAAAACCTTGAACAAAAACTGGGGAGATGGGCGTAACATAATAAACATCAAAGGAAGCAGTATGTAGAGTTCTTTGCCGTTTTGATCCTGTGATCGAGTCAGAATATTGGGTTCCAATGATTTGTTGTCTGTAAACCAGTAGGCAGACTAGTTTCGTCCCAAGTGTTGTCTAAGAATACAAGTATGCATTTTCAAAAACATGTTGGACCACATTTGATCGAAACTAATGCGAGACGGAACAAGAATGCTGAGACATTTCAGCATTGTTAATTGCGACCGAAGTAACACACCTATGCAACAATTAGTATAATTACTTCCTGGTTGAGTTAACATCCATCATCTATAATGCCGTGAATAAAATGCTAATCTCAGTTTTTTGTTAAAACAATCACAAAAATGTGTTATTTTTGTGATTGTTTTATTCGTTATTTTGAACAAACACCTTGAAGAAGTTTAATAATGTGAGCTCTTGTGTAACCTTGAATCAGTGGAGACAACGTATTGAGTCATCCTTCTCTGGACAGGAAGTAAAAAGCTCATACGTTATTTCCAGCTTTCACTGTCTACAATGTAACTCCAGACTGAATTTAAGGGCAGTTTATTGTGGATGATATTTATGATTAGCGATACTTTTATATTTTGAGTTATGATAGTGAAGAGACAATATACAGTTCAAATGCAATGAAACACAGGATTCTCTGGTAGTCCGCTTCCTTCTATTAGTTTATAAAGCGTGCTCAGTGGGACCATAAGGACAATATTTTAGTAGCTTTAGCGGGTAATTTTCATTTGAATTGTCTAGACAGTAGTTTTTATTGAAATTTAAGTTACATTATAATAAAGTATAATGAAGTATTGCAATATATTGACTCCCAACCCCTCTATCATAAGTTGTTTTTTATTTACCCATTCTTGTCAACACACAGCTCTTCTAGATAAACCCATTTGTCAAATTGTCAAGATTCCTTGGTTTCCATCTAATGCGTCTTGCTTTTTTTCTCTCCTCTGTTCCACTTTATCATCTCACCCCCCCCCCATTGTCTTTACGCCTGTGTCCTTACAGAATCGGAGTTGAACCACCGGGAATTTCAGAGCGAAGTTCAGATCCTGAAGTGTCTGCGCCACCCTCACCTCATCTCTCTGTTTGCTACCTGCACAGCCTCAGCACCTTACTACATCATCACCGAGCTGATGGAGAAAGGCAGCCTGCTCAGCTTCCTCAGAGGTACAAATCCTCCTCTCCTTCCTTTTCTAAATCCTCAGCTGACATTTTTCCCGTTCCTCGCCATCCCTGCCCTTTAGGAGGTTAATGGCCTCTGGCCTCAGGCCGACACTCAAACCCCTCACAACCAACACATTGGTCTCAAATGCACTCATTCATCGTCACATGGACAAAATCGGAGAAAATGGGCGAAAAAATGCCACTGTTTGGGGTCTGATTCTCGAGGGCGGCAAATTTCTGTCCTTCATTTTCTTTCCTTTCATAGGTTCGGAGGGTCGGAGTCAAGACATCGGATCACTCATTGACATGGGTGCCCAGGTGGCTGATGGGATGTCGTACCTGGAGGAGAAGAACAGCATCCACAGAGATTTGGCAGCTCGAAATGTCCTGGTGGGGGAGGACTACATCTGTAAGGTGGCAGACTTTGGATTGGCCAGAGTGATCAAGGTAAGGAAGGAAGTCAAATGAAATGTATTTTCGAAGTCAAATCAATGTCGCAGGTTTTTAAGACAAAAAAATGTCTCATCCAGGAGCCGTTCTACATCACAGAAGATAAAAAGATTCCCTACAAGTGGAGCGCTCCTGAGGCCATCAGCCACGGGATGTTCTCCAACAAGTCAGACGTCTGGTCTTTTGGTATCTTGCTCTATGAGATTTTGACCTTTGGAGGAGTTCCTTACCCAGGTTGGTGGTTTTAAGATAAGAAATAAACATCTATAGTTCATAGCAGATTCAAACAATTATACAAGGTGATAATGACATGAAATATCAAGCTAAACTCCTTACTTAGGGACATAATAATAATGTCACTATGCCTTAATCCAAGAATAAACAGGCTTGCTTATTCCATGTGAATGGGCCCCTAAACAGAGAGGGTGTTAACTTTCTAAATCACATGAGGTCCCCTGGTAATATTAGTATATGGATTAGTATTAAATCACAACTAATGCTTAGTAAATTAAATCGAGAAAGCCTCCAGTCATAAATACTAGATATACTAACATAGAATTGAACTTCTGCTCCGCACAGCCTTCACCAACCAGGAAACCTACCATCAGGTCACCAATGGTTTCAGGATGCCAGCTCCGGCCAAATGTCCCGAATCTCTCTACAAAATTATGCTGAGCTGTTGGAGCGCTGAACCTTCCGACAGGCCCAACTTTGTCACCCTCAAGGTCAAACTGGACAGCGGCTCCTACGAGATGGAGTGACCACCAGCGTCCACCAGCAGCAGTGCAACGGACTTCCAAACTGAAACTACAAGGCCCAAAACAGCAAAGCCTGATGTGCTTTATTCAGTCCACTCGACCTATTGATTGTTTTTTATCGTCGATTAAACTGGTGACTTTTGAACCAAAGTTGCAGATATTTATCTGCCTCTGGCTGGAACAATGTCAGGAAATGCAGATGTGTTTAGTCTTCTTTAAAAGACTGAGCAGGCATTGAAATAGCTACTGATGACTTTCATCTGTCCGATCAAACAGCGAGAAGGAAAATAGCGAAACTATAGCAAAAACATCAGTTTACAAGGTAACACACGAATGCAAAACACCACTTTATAGGACAATCTCACCTAGATTTCTGCGTTTCTGTGGCGTTTCTTATCACTACGATCTTGACTAACAGAGGGAGTGCGATGGAGGCAAAAGACAGGCATTGGAAAGGGAAATGTGACGACACGACAACCAGGATACCCCGCAACACCTGCTGCTGATGGGCATGTCATCAAGAGCTATCAGAGCTGGCTGCTAGAAGGAGCTTGATTAGATAGAGGGAAATACACCAGAAGCCTTATGAAAACAGATTTATAAAGCTTTAACACACTCCTTTTCCAAATGCCTGACATGTTGATGAAGGCGATACTAATAGGCTGCAATGTTAAGCCTTTTGATGGTCAGTGATGGCCAGTGAGGGGCAGCAAATTCACACTTCTGTTCAAAATATATATTTTTTCCCATTCTTTCTTGTGAAGTTTTTGAAACTGTAAAAGCTCCAATAACAACATACGCTGTTTCTCTTCCAAATTGGTTCCTCTGGTGAGAGCTTGTGGGGTTCCCCCCAAAAACAGGTTGCTAAAAACACTCTCTCCAATAACGTGGTATCATCAGTGACAACAGGCTGATTTGGTATCGGATACCAGTATTTGATTTGACCCTGGGGAGAGGTGCCTTTCAGTCACACGGTGAAGCATCAATGCTATTCTCAGAAACTTAATATAAACACTGTGATATTTTCACAACAATATACCTTAGATATTAGCTCATAGAAACTTATAATACATAATCAAAACTTCTAATTAAAAACAAAAAAAACGTAACAAAACAGAATATTTGGGGGTGTCCAGGCCTTAATTATTCAACTGTTCCCTCGTTATTCCATGACATATTAAGCAGATAAAGGCTATACGGCCTCGATTCAAAATGTCGACTTTGCTTTTGGTGGCTGATCCTTGCAGCACTCAGCATGTGGACCACAGAGGTGTTATTGGAAGTGAAGGAAGCAGTTGTTAGGCTGAAAGAGAGTCAGGCACATAACAGAAACATGAGGATCGGCCAATGTACTTCCAGGCTCACCAACACCAAAAAGCGCCCTGACTGTAACCTACAATGAAATAACAAAAAGACACTGTTCATAGTTTCCGATGGGTCACACTGACTTCAGAGCTGCTGAAATGATTATTGAGCCTTTAATACCAGTTAAACATGCACCATCTGATTGTACTGATATGGATCTGTGACGATGATCGGGGCATCTTTTAAAGCTTTAAAGATCCAATCGTAGACTCATAGCCTTGATGCCATCTGAACCGTGGGTTTCATGGTCCGTGGACTTCATGGTTGTCAGACTCATCCATGCTGCGAAAACGTGTAGAGCAACATTTACCGAGAGGTCTGCTGCCTTATCGAAGCACCTGCCGCACCCACACAACTACTGTAAAAGTGTTGAGGGCCAGCTGGTGCAGACACGTTGAGTAATGTCCTTTGTGGAGGGTTATCTTTGTGTTCTGTTGGTTTTCATGCCATTTAATGTTCAATGATGATGTTGTGAATCTAAAAATAATATTATTATGAAGGGAAGTCTTCTGTGTGTGTGTGCGTGTGTGTGCGTGTGTGTGTGTGCTTGTGGGTGTGTGTGTGGGTGTGTATCTGTGTAACAGAGTAGATAACACTTCACATTTGACCCATATTCTCTGTCTGTTGTTGGGTTCAAAATGTAAGATGCCTTATAAGCCAAAATATCAAACCCTTCATGAAAACTAACACAAACATTATTAATGTAAGTAATATAAGTATTCCATTCTAATATATGTATTCAAGCCGAACGATTAACCTTTATGATCATGTGTACACATTTGCTGTTTGATGCGATCCAGGAGAAAGTAAAGTGCACTCGGGTCAGTTCAGGTCTGATTAAAAGCTTGCTTTTATAAACTCCCTCCCATCTGAGGACCTTATTGCCCTGCCGCCTGCTGACAAGGCGAATCTGCTTGGCTTTCGTGTTCTCACTCGCAGTGAGGATTAATCATCGCTGACTCGTGGAACAAGCGAGTGAAACAAACGTCCACTCAATTCCCCAGCAAAAAACAGCCCTGGCAATCCCATTAAAATAATCTGGTTGGATTATGTTTATAATGTGATGAACAGCTCTGTGTGAATCCTGCAGCTTTCTGCACACTTGTGGAACAGAGAAGATGTGGAAGTGGATTACAGACTGGTTTTGAGCTGTGCTGACAGCGTTTAACAGCTAAAATCCTTATCAAGTGTTGTCACTAGATTGTAGGTTGTTTTTTGTATTCCCTGCACAAAATAACTAGTGGCCACAACTTATGTCATCAACAGTTCAGTCGCTCACGCGACAACAAAAAATAACATTAAAAGCAAACAGCTTATGCATTAGGATTTGTTGCTAAAAAGGCAGTGATGGAGTAAATATTTCATGAAAATACTTAATTCAAGTAAATGTTCTGCAAAGGAAATGTCTCTTCAGTAAAAGTATGTGTGTATAATCAGTAAATTCTACCTCAAGTAAGTTAAAGTGTGCGATTTAACCTTTGAGCGGGAGTATGAGTGGAACCTCAATAACTCCTCGGAATGACAGCCAATCTTAAGATAGCAGCTCCCTTATCTGAATGTTTGGGCTTGACATTTGTACAGTGAAAGGACGCGGCGAGCCGTCATCCAACGTCATCAACTATCCACAATGGCCACACGTGCACGTGGCCTGAACCGCTCATTCAATGAGAAACGCTCTGCTGCTGCATTTTGGGTTTACTATTATACCTATTTGTGATAAATAGAACATGCCTGACATAGGGCCGCTCACTAAATGACACCAATTGGTGGCGTTTTCCTTTTCTTGAGTTGTATAATTGTTCAGAGAGCAACAGCCCAGCATTAGATCAATGGAAGCTATGAAAAACTGGCTCTCGGGACGAGAGAACTTCTTCACTGCAGTAAACCACGATTTCAATAACTATAAGTGGATGTTTTAGTGCGTCATATTTTTTGAAAATTGACATTTGAGTCTTTTGGGAGGCCACGAATCACACATCAGTGAAGATCCCGGGACCGCGTGCACTGTCACGCCGACGGACGGGGAACCTCCGCCTCCATCCATGCGACCTTTGATCTACTGCATCCGCCTCGAATGTAGGCCGCAGCCAAGCTAAAAGGAGTAGCTGCGTGTCTGCGAGGTAAACAGCTGCTGACCTTTTGACTTGGATGCTACTTGACGCTTTGGCCCAAACACAAGCCACTCCCTCGCCGCACATGGAAACCACCAGTGAAGGGTTGCTGCCCGCAGAGGGGAAGCTGCAGATGTTGGGTCTCATATACTGCACAAGATCTATCCGCCGCTGAGGGTTCTGCAGAGCGGCAGCTGGTGTGTTTTGTAGCGGATTTACTAATCTGAGGGTGAAGAGAAGATTTCAGGTGGGTCTCTGCATGAGAAAGGAAAGTGTGTGTTTATCACCAGGGAACCTTTCAGTGGGATTCAATGAGGTTAAAGTACAAGTAGATGTGATTACATTATTTGGCATTTCCTTCTTTTGAATCCTTCGCTTCCAATCCTTCCCTTCCTTTTGTTGTTTCCTTATTCTTTCTTTTCTTTTTTTGTTTTCTTAGCTGGTTTACTCCCGTCTCTTCTCCGCTCAGTATTTCTTTCCCGATTCTCTTTTTATCTCCTTGTTTGCTTCCTTTAGTCTTTTCTCTTCACTCATATCCTAGATCCTCCTTCATTCTATCATTCTCTCTTTTCATATCCATCTCATGTCCCTTTTCTCTTGGTTTCTTTCCTAGATCCATGTCTTTTTCCCTTCCTTCCTCATTTATACTATATACTTGTTCTCATTCAGTATGTCCTTCCGTGTTTCCTCCTTTTTTACTTTCCTCCCCCTCTCTCTACTGACCTCCCTCTTTATTTTACCCCTTTGTTTTCTCATTTTCATTTATATTAACAGTTCTCCTCCTTTCTTTTACTTGTCCTGTTTTTCTTTCCCTCTGTCTGAGATGCCCAGATGAAAAACCTGCAGAGAGAGTGAGAGAGAGAGGAGGTTGGAGTGGCGTTTAGGTTTGAGGGAAGAAAGGGAGGGGCAGGCTCTATAGGACTTAAAATCAACAGTGGGCGGTCCAGACCTTTCCCCTACATCGCACCGACCGTCCAGCCTTATATAAGCTGCGTTTAGCTTCCCTTTACACAACGCAGAACACCAAAAGTAACCATATAAGAAATGTCCTCTCTTTACTGGGATTGTGGCAGTTATACTGCATGCAATATCCCACCAGGTTAAAGGTCAGCAGGTCAGATTTTCGTCACGGCTTTTTTTCACTTTTGACAAAAACAATTTTAACAAATTGAGATTCACATTTGACAGTTGTTTACGGTTGCATGACAATGAGTTCATTTCACTCAGGTGTAACTGACCCTTCACTGAAGTCACCACTCATCAAATCAAGCTATTTGTAGCAGTTGAGCAGTGGTTCATGTGGCTTTGATAACTTCATGTAACTGAAAGAAAAAAGTAGTTAAAGTAATTTATGTAATAAGTGGCCTACTGGGAAGAAAAATGCGACAATCTGGCAAAGTGTAAAGTCGGCCTGTAAGGGAAGGTGAGCTTAGTGGCTTTACAGGGACGTTTACCGTACATATTTTTGGCGGTCGTGGCTCTACTCAAGCACATAGGACATTTGACTTTTGAGTTGCTACACACACTCAGTGTGTCTTTCTGTTATCAAACATATTTAGTAGCCATTGATGCCACCATATGTAGGATCCATTTGGGAACAATAAAATGATCTGTTGCCAAAGAAAATCCCCCAAAAAAGCATTCAAACAGGGAGACTTGTGTTTTTCGATTTATTTCCCCTCGCTGTAACCTTGTGATAAGATAAGCCTCAAAAAACAGTGAAGTGATGGACACACGGTTTCTAATAATAGCAGCAACAGTATGAACAAACTGTCCTTGGGTTTATTGGGAAACCCGTTTCCCTCCTTTGCTTGATAGGATGTTGAACTCAGTTGTTACATTGTGTATTTCCTCCACGTCAACCCTTACTCTCTGCTGGTGTAGTTTTTATTTTTGGTAAAAGGCCTCTCTCTGATCCTGCTGACTGACCAGTGCATCTTCTGTTTGCCATCATATACCAGTTTATTTCTACTAAGCTACTATGCTTTGATGTTATTATACAATACAGGACTGCACAATGAAACGTAGCTGTAGCTCCCTGCACAAGCATAGAAAATACAATACAATCAGCTATTTAAAATCTCTCTCTCTCTCTCTCTCTCTCTCTCTCTATCTCTCCCTCCATCCCTGTAGATGAGCGACTCCACTCATCTGACAACATGACCAGCGTCAACTCTCCAGCATGTTTGCTTGCCCGTAACCACTTTTATAAAAGTATGCTCCATTTATTTATATGCAATTTTTCTTTTGATAAGTAAAAGATTCTAAAAATAATTAGTTATTGAATCATCATTATTGATTTCCACCATAATTGCAAACGAGAAGATTCTCTGCTTTATATGATTTTTTAATTGAATACATTTGGATTTGGGATTTGAAGCTGCAAGCTTAGGTCAAGAAAGTTTTAGAGACCAAAAAAATAATCACCAGTGGAATCAATGTGTGATAATTAGGGCTAATAAATATTTACTGAAATATGTGAATATAGAAACCATTAATTACGCGCCCTGGCTCGTTTATCTGTGTTTTTCTCTCTCAGACTCGCCCCCCGGCCACGAGAAGATAAAGCCTGTTGTGGATGTGTTGAGCTGTCTGAACCACTCCGTCACGCACAATCCGAGACGGTTCACCCTCTGGGTCACCATGGCAACGCCTCCAGGTAAAACGCTACACACAGACCAGGTACACTTGTCTTAAAGGAGGCCTTCTAACCGCACGAAAAAACCCCACCAGTGAGGTCTGATCCTGCGTGTTCAGGTCCGACTGAGTCAATCCTCCAATGTAAGCTTTTTTTTGTAAATACATCCCTACTCCATCCTGATAGACAGCGGGTCACTGGTTGGTTTGTTTACAACGTAAGCGATTGAACAAACTTTGAGGTCCAGCTATAGAAAAAACACCTGGAACACATTTGA
Source organism: Pungitius pungitius (assembly GCF_949316345.1). Taxonomy (NCBI): domain Eukaryota; kingdom Metazoa; phylum Chordata; class Actinopteri; order Perciformes; family Gasterosteidae; genus Pungitius; species Pungitius pungitius. The sequence continues at coordinate 31,728,568 of NC_084900.1, forward strand.
AAAAGTAACCTTTTTTGGCCTTTTCCAGATATTCTGTACCATATTTGGGGATGACCACCAACAAAACATATTTGCACTTGGTTGGTTTGTGTTGTTTTGAGTTTGTATCCTTATGGTTAAAATGCGCTTATTGTAGGTTGCTTTGGATAAAAGCGTCAGCTAAATTACAGGTGAATTAAAGCCCAAATACCGGAAAACTGTAGAAAGCGCTAAATATCTGTCTGACTTTGAACGCTACAGACCGTTGTCCTCAGCAATGAAGTAGATCAAATGTACTGTTCGAGTTTTGTGAACGACAGACACTGCTTTGCAGTGAGATCACTGGGGAGGCTTTGATCTCTTTAAAAAACAATTCCTGAACTTTCCGATTTTTTGGCCCTGGTGTGAAAATGTGCTAAAGTATCGGTCGACAAGCAAATAGAGTGATTACAATGACCATGCAGTGTACTCAGTGACCGGGACAAAATGCAGTGTCAGGAGCTGCTCAGCAGGAATCTCAACTCCTGCCAAATACAACAAGCGCATTACGTTATTTCTAAAAAGAAATATGATTAACCTCTTTGTGTTTCTTTTTTTTCCCCAGGATTCCCGAGTGGCATTAGGAACAAAGAAGTATGGGTCAACGTTGTTCTGAACACATCTTCTGTTCACTTGTCCCCCTCCAAACCAACCAGCCCTGCTGACCGGAGCGTCAAGTAGAAGAAAACAAGCGCCCCTCATTGTTCACAGAATGATATGGAAACTTAAAAAGCGGGTTCCCATGACGTCCCCATTCTCGAGGCCTCTTGGCTGCTCGGGATTTGACAGCCTGAGTCAAACGGACAAGCTCGGACACAGTGGAAGATTCCACAGTAAACAGGCACATAAATGTAACATTTACTGTCAAAGCCTGTGGGTGCAGTGACAAATGTTGATTGAATACAGTTCCAACCTACGTTTCTGAAAGTGTGTACCGTTAACAAAGTCGGATTTGAGTAAATACTACTTTCATCTCTTTGATGGAGCAACGTTGTTCAATTGGTGAGCGATGTAAATGTAAAGCCATCATTTCAGTGGAACAGTACTGTGAAAATCCACAGTTTGTGTAAAGAAAGATTGTTTGCAGCGGGTCTTAACTCCAGTCCCTACACAAATTAACTAAAGATAATGAAATACATACTATGACTCCCAGCACAAATTCACAGAAGTGTATTTTAAAGTGGTGGTTTTTTTTGTAATATGGAAGAAGGAAGCCGGCTGTTTAGCAGCTGTTGACAATAATAAAGGTGACTGGGAATATGTCATCATGAACAGCTGCACCATTTCCATCATAACTCATCACAAGTATGTAAACATTGCTAATATGAATATTTAGAACTGCAAGGATTAGTCGACTAAATCAATAATCGATTAAAAGAAACTTGTTTTGAAAACTAATTAAGAAATTTGAACAGGGATGTAGTCAGCTATTCAAATTCATTTGAAAGTAACTCTACCTATTTGTGTTGTAATGCGATAGTGCTAAAACAGACCATAAGTCTTATGGTTCGGATAGTACCACGGATCTAATTACTATAGGAGTAGGAGGTAACTAATCGGTTTTCTTAAAACTATCATGTCGCCCAGCAGTAAAACCATCAAGTGGAAGGCAGAACAGATGTCGTGGAAGAGAGGAACGAGGTGTCTGTAAACAAGGGGACAAGTTCCAGGCAAGGAGATGAAACCGCCTCCTTCTCTCCTACTTTCCAACGAGCCACCGTGCAGCCGGTCACCCGGAAAAACTGCAGCGTGGGGAGGACGAGGGGCCGCGCCGCTCTTCAGATGAGCCACAGAACAAACCCTCCAACCTTTCAGCACTGTGGTGCAGGGGCCCCCACTTTGCACTATTGTTTTCTCTCGTTGCTCGGCTTCGTGCAGCCAAACAGACGGCAGGGGGCTGAATGGGGAACAGCGGCGCTTACACAAATCCATTTCACAGTCAAATGGAAAGAGCCATGCGTGAGGATTTGTGCTGCAGCGCAGTCAGCGGGGACAGTAGAGGTTTTCTGCTTCTGTATCGTCAAACCCTTTACTGTGTGAATGGAGCTTCGATGTGCTGAACCACTCTAGTAGGCTTTGAATATATAACTTGCCCGACCACACGACTTGCTGTTTTATTTCAGTGAACTCAGTCAATGTTGTAGTGAGGAGTTCATGGAATAGATGGGTATACCAAAAAAAGTTTAGCTTTAATTATGCCTGTGAATCAAATGACAATTTCTTCATAAAGACTATTAAATCGGCATGTGAAACAAGGGCATATAAATCGTTAGGGCAGCGATATAAAATATGCTGATACCAAAATATAACAAAATCTGTTTTTGTACCGTTCAATAAAATTGAAACAACTTGAATCCAGAAAAAATAGATGAGTCATGAAGCAACACCACATTGTCGGTACGTTTGTTTAAGAAACTACAGGAGCAGGAACTTGACTGGACGCCAAAAACATGAAGCTAACCTCAATATGCAACCGGAAGCAAGTGCGCAACAGGCAAAGGTTAAATAGGAGAATCAAAGTTGCCCAAATGTGACCAGGACTGGTGGTGTAGAGGTGAGTGCAGGGGCCAAAACCCTCTGTAAGCGCCAGTGGGTTCAAATCCCACTCCTGCCAAGTTGTGAGTGCACTGCCGCGGAGATAGTTGTTGGGGCATTGTCCCCACTGGTTGTTTCAGAGAAGTGAACCCTGGGAGGTTATGCAGAAACACAAGGCACGTTCACTTGAGTTATGATGGCATTGTCAGGAATGATGAAGAATCTTTTGAATGATGATGAATTGACCAAATTTGTAGTTAATTTGGTCAATTCTTTACTTTATGTAAAGTTAATTGCTAATTAAGCTTTTATCACTTATTAGCCATGCTACGTAGCCTATAGGGTTCCACCTTTTTGACGGGAGAGAAGGCCGGATGAGTCAGTAAAGATGAGCAGATGTGTCTCATTCAGTGGTCACACTGTCATGAAACTTATTACAGCCTCTGAGGGCATTTTTCAAGACAATCACATGTTTGTCTACTTCAGGGCATCCTGTGGACAACCTTAAACTGACAGTCTGGCACAGGGTGTAGATTTGTTTACCCTTTTTAGTGCATCCACCCTCCAATTCTCTGTTACATTCAAATTCAACTCACTTGTGCCTTTACCAATGCAGGAAGGATGAATAGCATGGTTGATCCTCCAAGATGCACCAATCCGTCTCTGGGGCAATATCCCATTATGATTTTTTATAAATGTCAGTTACCCAAAACTAAAAAAGGAATTAGGAAGAGCCACCATGTCCCTTGAGGGTCGAACCCAGATAAGGTTTAAAGTACAGAAATTTGGGGTATTTGGCATTAGTGACAGGGACGTGTAGGTTGCTCCATCTAAGATCATTCCAGTCATGTCATGGGAAAAAAAATATTGTGAAAAAAGTCAAAATATGTAGTGTCAAAAAATGTCACAGAAAAGATTTTTTTTAAATAGGTAAAAATGTATTATAAAAAAATATATGTAAGGTCAATATATATAATATAATATATTATATTATAGGGCCGGGACTCGATTAAAAATATTAATTAACCTGGGAGGTTCAGCTAGCTAGTTAGCTTCGTGCTAACGCAATATATATTCCTCGCATGACGTCACTGTGTTAAACACCGCTACCGAGCTGCGACGCACACAGGGCTGCAGTGAGGACACACAACCAGGACGTGGATGAAATCACGCACATTTTATCCTAAATAACTCATTGTGTGAAGTTTTGAGGGGCTTTTGAGTCTTTCCTCGAATCACTGACCCCAACAAACTAGGTTCATAGATGCATCTCAATATATACATACTGTATGTTCTAATACATTTTAAATCACTCTCCTCGTGCAAGGCGCGTCTGGTCGGCTCGTTATATCAGGTTGGAAGAACGGGTCAGGTGGGACAGCGTCACAGGCTGGACTTTTGGTGATCCGCATACACTTAGGGACTGAAGTAATGGAGAATTCTTAGTCACAAAATCGAGGGATTGTTGCCCATTTCTTTATATGTTTAACCCGTAACAATACTTGTTTTACATCAAGAGTAATGATTTTATATAAAACAAATTAAAATCAAATAGTTACTCATAAACGGTCTGGCTCAGGTAAACAGTCACTGTCGTACAGATAATTGCTTATTTTACCCAAATAAACTTAATGCTTACCTCAAAAACAGACAAAAACAAAATTGTATTGACATAACTTAAAGTACCTTTATTTTAAGCCGTGTGGTATATTCTGCTTCAACCATGGAACTTTCTAAATATCTAACTAACATGCAATTCACGGTTCCTACGCAGTAGTTTTGCTGAAACCATCTGGCGCAGTGGGGAGATTGCCCAGTTTGATTATCCTTAGAGACGGCTGGCCTCCAGATGTAGTGGGTGTTTAGACAACGAGCAAACAGTTACTAGCCCACATGCCGGGTTCAGCAGCACCAGCAGCAGTTTGAGGACGTGAAGTGCTGCTCTTTGTGTTTACTGTTCCTGGAATAGCCCTGTAAAGAACAAGTGAACCACTGCTGGCAAACACCGACTCAGTCACATCCTGGTCCTTACAAGGCCATTTAAACCAACTGCTATGGAAAAGTTGAAAGAAAAAAAAAAAAAAAAAAGTAAACAGAGCTAAATGGTCAACATTAAAAACCCATGCAAACTACACTATCGTAGCAGAGCTTTTTAAAATACTGCACAATCCTGCTCTTAATGTGTGTGAGGAGCACAAAGACAAACCTGAAACAGAACATTAGGCTGCAAGAGTCTTACTTTATTGCATTTGCAATCACAGAGTGACAAAAGTGGAAAGGTTTTAACAAAGGCATGTTGATGTGAATGCACAACAGGGTGTCTATGCAACACAGTATACAAACACTGTACAAATGTTCAAAAAGGATTTTTCAGTTGCATCACAATCATGTTTTTGTATTTATTTGAAATTTGTATTTTTCTTTGTCGTCAATAAAAAAAATTAAAAAACAAGGTTACATAAACAAATCCATGTAAGGCAGCCCTACAACTACAAATAATATATATTAAAAAAAAAACTAAGGTTGTAAATGGGACATCGTCCCGTCACCTAGCGTTGGTCGTTGATTCACCCCCCCGTGAGGTGCAGCTTGGCTCAGGGTGAGACTGCAGGAATCAGGAGGAGGTGGGGCTTCCTGCATCGCTGCTCTCATTCACCTGACGTTGCATCACCATCTCCCGGGCAACGCAGGTGATTTGACCATTTGTCACTGCTCCTTGGACCCCCGCCCTGAGAGACAAAGTAAGTGAAAACCCGTTCTTGACAAAGATTATAAAAGGGTGTAACTGTCAAAACCGTACACCGCAAGTTGTTTACACAGGGACAAGTCATATCGCACAACGCAACCACAAATACCATAAAATGGATTACAATAAAGAGGGTTGGGATTATTTAAACCAGTTTTCTACAAACTTCTGCCACCACCTCAAAAATAATTTTTACTCTGGACCATTTGACACCAATGGCTTCTAGCAAGTAAAAAAAAAAAACCACTATTGTAATACAAGTAGCAGTGCTACGTTCGACAGATAGAGGTTACAATGGTTCATGACAAAAGCCAGTTTAACCCGTTTGCGTGACTCGTTTACAGCAAATGCCCTTGTTGAGCAATCTACTTGGCATTTTAAGAAGGCTTTTACTTACTTCTGTTGTGCCTCCTCAGTCAGAGGGGTCATCCCTGGCTGCTTCCCAAAGAAGAAACTGGACCACCAATGTCCAGAGTCCTGCTTGGGGAGCCCTGAGGTGGCAGATAATGAAGACAGTTCATAGCAATAACACAGCACCTACGGTCCATTTCACTCAAATGCTCTTGAGTTTGTCGTTATCAGTAGTAATTTAACATAGTCACAGGAGTGGACAAGAGGTTTGGCATTGCTCTGTAAACCCGAGAGCAGACTGAACATTACATCGACCCAATGGGAGTGTGTAGAGCAGGGGTGTCAAACCACATACAGCCCACTTCGACCGAACGCGGGCCAGAGCTTTTAAAATCATAGGGAGGGGCGGCGCAGACGGTGCGGTCGACATATGTAGTGCAGGTTGAGCGTGTGTGTCATCAGCTCCACGGGTGGGGTGGGTGTGGTTTCCCCCTCTCCAGTAACGGTGCAGTTTGCACGTAGGCAGCGGAATGACCAGTACCAACACTGTGTGCCATAATTAACTTCTAGGTCAAGCAGTTTCTCAAAGTGGGTACAGCTTGGCATGTATATGAACCACGGGGAGACTTTATTTCAATAATGACATCTGGATTATAAGAGTGTAAATAAATCCCCATATTCTTGAGAAAAGTGAAAATAAGGACTCACAAAGAAGCTTTTCCACAAATGAAATGGTGCATCTGAAGTTCTTTAAAACAAAGCCGAGATGAAGACTTAAATGTTACGTTTTCGATTTTTTTGGATACAAACACACACCTGGATGATGAGGGATGACCTCTCCAGTGTACTCCGAACTGCCACAAGAGCTGCTACTGGATGTAGAACCGATGCGCCCTGCAGAAGGGAGAAATCCAGCAATAAAAACGGCTGAGCAAGTGGCGGAGTAACTCTGCATCAACCAATAGGAACAGGCAAAACGTAAAGAGGGAATGAGAGAGGGACTCACTTCGGTAGTAGTCGTTGGTCGCCACGAGAGAACCACCTGCTGGAATGGATGCCATTATACTGTAGTTGGTCGCTGTACCTGATGGAAACCTGGAGTAAAAAAAAAAAAAAAAAAAATGTTTTGTCATCAAGACTTGCCGGGATACTTTAATCATCACAAGGCAAAAGCCCACAAAGTGTTCCAAACATTACAATACAACGATTAAACGTTAGTCTTTGCTTGGTAAATGTATTACACAAAGGATGATGGGGATTAGCCTACGGATTTCAATCAGTAAACGAATACATTTCACCAGACAATTTCAATCATAATGTAATGACGTCAGTCACGTTTTGCAGGGGTCTTGTTTACATGAGATTGTCAATGCACCAAAATGACATTCTGAAACATGAACATAAAGAATCTGGCTTTAAATATCATACCAATAAAATGAAAGCCTAATTAAACCAATTGTGTGCCAAAAAATAGCTTTCTAAAAAGGGGATAAAAGCACTAATTGTGGCCTTTTCGCCCCCGTAGCGGGGACATTTTGTCTCCAACAAAGACCACAACAAAATCAACGGCTAGCGTTGTTGTGGCATCGCGGCCGGCAACATGGCCGTTAGTATTCGGTGGGGAAAAACACAAATAGATATATAACGTTTATTCTTCAACATTTAACCCCGCACCCTCCATAACAAAGACGATGTAACGTTAGCGGCGTCCGTTATCATGGTACGTTAGCTAACGTTAGTCAAGCGCCACTCACGTTAGCTCAACCACACCTCCTAGACAGGATATAACGTTACAAGCAGAAAAGATTATTCCTAATAAACAGGTTTGTTACCGAAATCAAGAGAACTCGGTACCAAACCCTGAAAACATACCTCACTCTTAGGCCCACCCCCAACAAAATTCTGTGCTACCACCATTTTATAACACGGGTAAAGCCTCACCTTTTTACGGGACCAAACGTGCTCGATGTTTCGTAGCACCCAATTCAACTCAGTCGGCGAGGCTGGGGGAGTAAACGCTAGGCGACGGGGCCCATTTGAAAATAAGTTTTGGGTAAGCGTAACCCTCCAAGGTCCGAACGGATGTCGGCGATGCTTCTTGTCGGCTAAAGGCAGCTCGCGAATTTATATAAAGGGTCGGTGACGTGTCAGTGGGCGGGGCGTATAAGACAAAACCGCGAATAAAGGACCGAGAAATGGGACGAAAAGTCATTACTGGCCGACGAGAGATGGTGGGCGGGGGGACTAAAAAATATTTTTAGTACGTTTCCAAAATAAGGGTAAGAAATCAAACTGCATGAGCCTCAGACATTAACGTTTGGGGTTTAACTTTTTCTTCATATTGTGTTTAATTTATTGAATTTCAGTTATTTAGTTACCATATTTTCCTGTTTTCACCACATTTCCGTAACATCAGATTGCACAGATTGCATTATAGTTGTCTTAAAATTCATTAATAAGGGCCAGTGGCCTCTATTGTTTCTACTGTTTGTACAGTTTCAAATTATTTATCGTCATATACAAATTACTTGACATATATATAATTAAAAGTGTGAAATAAAGGAATTCAATATAAAAGTAAAATCAGTATAACATGTAAATAAAAGCAATTGAGTTCTGACAAATAGCTCTACATGATTTTAAATAATTTAACTGCTCAAACCTTGAGAGGAATTGCTTGATCTATTTGTCCGTGTGAAGTGTGTTGGAGATATGTAACGTAATTAACCACACTTGTTTCAATGTCTACACTACATAAATACTCAAGTGTTCAAAAGTATCCTCGTTGTCGGCAGGATTCGAACCTGCGCGGGGAGACCCCAATGGATTTCTAGTCCATCGCCTTAACCACTCGGCCACGACAACTTCGAAAAAGGCTTATGGTCAAATTACTCAAGACAACTATGAACACTGTATGTCATGCATCATTGGGTTTTTAAATGAAATAGCATTGTGTTAAATTGACGGTGAAAAGTAGTCATCAAAATAATGACGAAAGTACAACAGTATTTAAGACAATGCTTTTTCGTGTCCAGTCGTGTATAGAACCAGACTTCAGCTTCTTTCAGGGGTGGCTGAGTGCGGCGACTTTGCATGTTCATTCTTAACAATGTGTTTTAGCTAACATACCATGATAACGGACGCCGTTAACGTTACATCGTCATTTTTATGGAGGGTGAGGGGTAAAACGTTGAAGAATGAAAATTGTACTTTCTTGTTACTTGTTCTGTTTGTATCTCTACGGTGGAAATGGACTTATTGTAAGTCGCTTTGGTTAAACGAAATGACATGTAAAGTAATATATCATAATAATAATAGGAGCTACTGCGTTCAATGAAGGTAGGACGAGCATTAGACCCTACTACTGACGATAGCTATCCGCCAGCAGAGTGGCGCAGCGGAAGCGTGCTGGGCCCATAACCCAGAGGTCGATGGATCGAAACCATCCTCTGCTAAGTTTTTTAAATTTAAAGGATCGATCACACATCTGCAACCAATGCTCCTTCAGACAGGGACAAGGATAGGACCTAAAACCTTCGTTCACAGGCACATCATTAAATAAATAAAGAAATGTAGGTGAACAAAAATGTTGAAATAAATACATTATATTTATTTGTTTGATTGATTTTCAACGTAGTTTTCTGTATGGATACATTCATTTATTTCCATATTTATTTTAAAAAAAAATATTCTATATATTTCATCATTTATTGTTTTATTCATTCTTTTATTTATTCATTCCAATAAGTATTTCAGAATGTAAATATTGTGTATTTATTCCTGTATGCATTCATTTATTAATTCATACTTAAGTCATTTTCGTCGTGCTCTTACGCCGGCGCGACCCTTTGGGAAATTCTTTAGCTAAAATCCCTAAAACGATTCCCATTCATTCTCTATGGTAGTGCTAATCCACTACGGATGTAATATATCTTTGCCCACTAGTTGTGTTGTAGAGCTGTGTTACCAGTCAGTTTGTGATCAAGTTGAACGGCTTAAAAGTTAACGTTAACTCTTAACGTGTACTAACAAACATTCGTCTCTTTCTGCGTTGTGGAATTTATTGTAGTTTAGCAGTGGAAACCCTAATGTTAAAAAGAGTCCCCGCATGTTATTAACTTGGGCCCAAAAAAAAAAAAGGAACTCCCCGTCGGGGAATCGAACCCCGGTCTTCCGCGTGACAGGCGGAGATACTGTCCACTATACTAACGAGGAAGGGCATATCTGGCGAGGAAAAAAATAGGTATTTATAGATTCAACCCCAAAACCGAATGTTTTAGCTAAAATCCCTAAACCGAATCCCATTCATTCTCTATGGTAGTGCTAAACCACTACGGATGTAATATATATTTAGCCACTATCGGCGCTGCGGTCTGGAGACAACATTTAAACATTAGTCATAACCGTACCATCATAGCCTTAACCTTAACTACTCGGCCACGGCAACTTCAGAAAAGGAATTAGTTAAGTTACTAAACTATAAACAGCGTATGTATGTTTTATTATGGTTCTAATCTTTAGTTATTCAAATGAAATAGGATTGCATTAAATTAATGGTACAAAGTATTCATCAAAATAACGAGTACAACAGTATTTTAGGCAATGCTATTTTGTGTCCAGTCGTGTATCATTATAGGCAACGTTACACGAAGATATGTATTTCGCATTAAGAGTAGCAAGTCACTAACTGAAGTTGGTGGTCAAAGCTCGCTGCAAAGAAAGATTGTCGTCCTACTTTTGTTTGATTTTAGCTTTGTTTCTGCAACCGTGAGAACTGCCGAGTCGTGTGATTTGCTCCTCGTCCAATGAATTCCACCCATCTGGGAATGTCTGAAACGAGTCCCATTCATTGTCCATGGTGGTGCTAAACCACTACGGATGGAATAGATCTTTTCCCACAAAGCAGCGCTGCGGAGCCGTTTTACTGGACATGTGATCAAGTTGAACGGCTTAAAGTTTGAATTTAATTCCCAACGTGAACTTACGTTCTTCTTTCCAAAGGCAACAACATAATACGGAACTATAATGTGTGTTCTCATAATAAATTAAGTTTGAACTCAATGGCAAGCCTTAATGCATTAAAAGATATCGTTTTAGCAACTCAAGACAAGGCTTTTTGTAAAAGGTAAGGTAACAATTAAATGTCACTTTGTGCCAATCAATTCGTAGTAAAAGGCCATTTTCAATTAGTCTCACTATTACAGACCGGTATGTTTGACTCCTCCAAAACGATCACAAACTAAACAAATATTCATAATTCCAATATTTTTTAAGACAAAACAAAGAATGAACATATTAATTTAAAGGAATGCTTTATTAATATCCAAACATATACAAGAAAACCAAATAATTCATTCACCGTAATTGTCCAAATCAAATCCCTTTTCTACATCAGTTAGGCCCAGGGTTTAAATAAAGCTGTAAATACGCCACTGTCCTCCAGCCTCTGCAGCGACTAGCACGGATGTGCTGCACTTCCCATTGGCTCCCAAATCAAAAGAACTCCCATCCCTGTCAACAAAACCAATAGCAGCTTTTAAAACAGGCGACATGTGCAGTGCGGGGGGGGCGGGGGGTGTCCAAGTCATTGAATTCTGTATCTAAAACTGTTCTTTTCTAGGACGTTGAGATCTTTGTGTATTTAGGAATTCCAATGGCTTCGCATAAAAGAAGTGGAGATCTATAGTTAGTTGAGGTCTATTTTTCTCATTTTGGCAGAGCAGTAAGGCAGAGACCACTCAGGCAGAAAAACAATAGATTTTGTAACAGTTATCTAGGGATTGGCAACTAGTTTTTAAACCAATGGCAAATTATTTGTACAAATACCAAAATGTCACCTCTCCTAACAAAAGAAAACAAGACAATTCACCCAACAGGAATACATTCCCTAGCAAAGTAACACAAAAGAAAATCCACTGGCAGCAGTTATGAATCAATGTGTTCATCGAGGCCCAACTGTCAGAAAAGTTTAATTCATTGGTGTACTTACAAGTTAACATTCCTGTAAAGTTTTGGCTGAAATCAGTAAGTCTCCTAAACAAATCCAGAAGTATAGTCATATTTATCCTTTTCTATTGCCTCAATGAAAACACATTGACATTTGGAGACATTCTATAGGCCCGAATGCAAGAACCACATGTTGCAATATTGTTGGCAATGTGAGACATCAAAACACCATTAAATCAACAGCAACATAAGATTGACTGGCCCACCTTGTGTGTGTGTGTGTGTGTGCCTCATGCAGCTATTTCCTGTGTGCTAACCGGAGTGCATTGAGGGGTTGTTAGCAAAAGTCTCTTCTAAATGGCAACCAGCACTTTTTATGACACATCATGTGACCTCTCGGACTCTAAACATATTCACGCTGACTCTCCTACACGGTTCAGGAGAGCCTGCAGACGGGTTCAATCAAAACCAGTCTGTGCTACTCAAAAAGTTTCTACCAGCTGAATTCTAACAAGGGAGCCATTTAAAAGGGAGTGAGCCCGATGGGGAGATAGAGACCCCATTGGCATTCACAGAGTAGTGTACAAAGCATCGTCTCACATTGAGTTCTGAACGCTAAATGGCATCATCCTGATTTGCTGAAGTAGTGTTTTATGAGGTTCTTTTCTAATCGACCCATATGGTCGAGATAAAAAAAAAAAAGAAAAAAAAAGTCCATTGTGGTTTTTGAATGGATGATACATAACTGCTGCAGTTCCCCATCTGAAAGGTAAAGCAGTTATACATATTTTGATTTTAAATCGTACAGCTAAAAGATATATATTCCTCCCCCCCAAGTGTCTAAATTATTTCTTGCTTTTCTTCCGTGTGGTTTCTCCAAATTGGGCGGGGAAACACTTGACTTATTTGAAGTACCTCATACAATCACCCTTCAAAAAAGGATCCTAACAGTCCCTCCACCAACAGGAAGAGAACTACGGTCAGAGGGAAAAATCAAACGCACACAAAGGGTTCCAAAGGCTCCGACGCCACGGAGGTCTGCGCAGAGCGAACCGTCGAGGTGTCAGTCGTCATATGAAACCACTTTGATGTTCTTTCTTTCTACGATCACTCGAGGCCAAACGGGTGCAAAACAAATGCAGCTCATTATCGAGTCAGTTTCACAAACATTTTAACATTCATAAGACCACAGATGTACTTGGAGAGAGAAGGATGATAAAGGTAAAGATGAGGTCTATGAAACTGACTCAGTTTGTTGCGCTTCCCCCTGCTTTTTCTTAAACCTCCCTACCTGATACTACCATTTGGCAGCAACAGTGACAATATATTTACGCATCTATTTTTGTACATATTGATAAAAGTTATGTAAAAACATTTTGCAAAGCAGTGTAAAATAGTTTGTAATACAAAATGGTTTTAAGGTTGTCGTTTTTTTTTTTCCTTCCTGTTTTTACATCCTGGGAGTGTTGTGCCAGACCCGGCTCTTCCTTGCATGGGGAGTACGGTACAACTGAGATGAGCTATGCATGGAGCAGGAAAAGGTCTAATAGGAGTGAGATGTGATGACGACCCCCCCCCAACCCAACCCGGAGAAAAATCACCTCTCACCTGTGTTCACATCGCATGGGGAGAACCCTGTACAAGTTTGACAGAAAATATATATATATATATTATATATATAGGGATACTGTGGAGACACCAGCATGTGCTCAGTGTGAACGTGTGATGGATGTGAAGTACACAATAGTAGTTAGAAACAAGAAGACAGAAATGGCAGCAGTACAAACCACCACCTCGCTTATGCCCGGAAGACCCTCCCCCCACCGTCAGTCTGTAGACACCCTCGCTCCACAAACGTGACCTCTTAAAGCATCACTGCAGCGCTAGCTTACAAAACACCAGGCCCCAAGGATAGATGTGACCTTCCTCGTTTAGCTTAAGAGCAGGACATCTTAATAATGCCACCTTAACCTTACCCTAACCTTTAATTTTTATTTAAACAACTATTTGGACTTATTTGGACCAACAGAGGGATGTGGGTCTAACCGGGGAAGAAGTAGAGGCAGACGGTGATGACGTAACAAAAAGCAAGGCCTGTAAATTATTCAGGTTTAGACATCAACAAAACACCCCTTTCCTCCGCAGCAGGGGGGGGGGGAAACGGAAGCTGCGGGACGAGCAGAGGTAGAGACACTCGCCCCGCCACAGCGTGCTCTTCGCCGCCGCCCGTCTGCTCCAGCAGACCTCGCGGCAAAGAGCGAGGGGCGGCGAGTTGGTGAGCAGGAGGAGGGTCAAAGGTCAGGGCTGACTCTGCAGTGTGAAGTGATGGACAGTACAGTCTCAGGTCGTGAAGAAGGTGGCGACGAGGAGGTAGAGGTGGAGGACGGACGCATTCAGAAAGACGGGTTGTCCTGAGTGGGGGTGGTGTTGGTGGGAGAGCCGATGGCCTCCTCGCTCCCTCGGGGGCCCACAACCTTGTGCTGAGAGCGAGAGCGAGGAAGCGGGGTTATTGATTGTCTGCATAATACGGTTTCCTTCCACTCGGAAAAAAAAGAGAAGACCCCTTGACTACATTTAAAATCCATTAGCAAGTCCTGAAATCTATATACACTTCAAAACATATCAATGTAAAACAGGGCCGTTTAGCAGTAAACCGTATGATTTGTTTTTTTACAATAACCAAATATCCATTTTCTTCTGGTTCAGGTTTTTTTCTATAAATACTGTCGGCTCACCTTCAGGTTTCCCATCTTATCCTCAAATGACTTGAAGGTCGCAGAGTTCCTGCAGAACAGAAATATAAAGTATGTTTTAAAAAAAGTTAAACACTCAAGTTACATTACACGCACTGAAAGAAAACAGTGAAAAGATTTTTTTAAAGAGAACATTTCAACTGCTGAAAACTTCCAATCAAATGCTATACGTGAACCTGCTTAAAAACACAAAATGAAAATGATTTAGTGGTTTTATGCTTCACTGCAGCCATGATAGTGGTAGTTGTAACAGCATCGGTGCAGGTAAAGAAAGTAATGTGTGTGTTACACTGACAGTGACCAGCTCTGTGTGTTACTTTACCTCATGGCGGGCATACTTATAGAGTGGCGAATGGAATAGTTGCTACTTTGTAAGCATTAAAGAGAGGAGACAGAAGTGCAAGTGTTATAAAGCGAGCGAGTTGTCGCACGCACACACACACACACACACACACACACACAGACATAATTGCATTTATTATTTGCGTGCACTTTAAAACACTTCTCAAATGTATAGCATTAGCTTTGTATAATAACTAAACAAAACGGAGTCACTCAGGTGATTAGTTATCTTGGTTGGTGCTACTTTGCCTAAAAATGATTTCATCCCTGCTCTCGGTCATATCTAGTGAAGTGTCCTTGGAATTTTAGAAGAAAAACCGTAACGCTGGTAACACTTTATTTTATGAGATTCTCTCCCTTCAGTTATCTTGACAAACACAAACAAAAGCAACGTCTGTAGCGAGTAGTGGACCAACACTGACAGAGGAAGCTCTCAGCGTAGTTATGTTGCAGCCCTTGAGCGGCGTTCTGCCTCAACACCAGAACAATTTCAGACAACGTTGTCCTTGTTAGACAAATATTAGGCCAGGTTGAATGATATTCAAGAACAATTAAACTATAAGAGCGCGTTCAAGGGATGCACGCAGCGTATTTCAGTTTGTGTGCAACAGGTCAGCTCACGACACAATATTGTTTCCAGGCCAGCATTAAATAATTCACCATCTATGAGGCTTCCAATAAAGAAATAGTAAGGGAATATTCTCACTTCAATAAAATCAAATTTGTCTTGAAATACAAGTAATCATAAAATAAAGTGTTACCGTAACAAAATAAATAGCCAATTTTGTTCCAAGGACCAGAAGAAAACAACGTGCTTCTTTCAGCATTAATGTGTCAGGAGAAAATTAATTAAGGCAATCAAATGAGGGAAGAAAATAAAGCAGGTTGGAAAAAAACAAGTCAAAGTTTCAATAGAATGTCAATGGGGCAGGTTAGTCTTACCTAAAGGAATTAGAGAAAGGTAGCGCTCTGCAGGTCAAACCAAGGCAGCAATTAAAAAACAAGGAGGGGAGAGACAGCGTGAGCCAAAAGCAGCAAAACAACAGCAGTAGTAACCGGGGGGGGAAACGCACAGCAGGGGGAAAGATACAAGTGTCATCAGCAGGGAAAGTCTGGGTGGGTGTGTGTGTAACTAAGGACACGGGTCCAACTGGAGGAACGCTAGGAGACGTACTAATGGCGGTTTGTTTCGCTGTTACACCGAGTCAAAGACTACGTTTACACAAACCCAATGTTACGGTTTTTGACCTTGTCCGAAAAGACAATATTCCTGGTGACTTGTTTACATGGCAAAGGGAAATGATTATTCCATTAATATTCACGTTTACATGCAACCGCCTCATCACTGGAGCCTGTCAATCAAAGCGATTGCCATTCTCATCTTTGCGTGCGGCCCTCATCAGGTCGTTCATGTTGTACATGTTCGCCGTCGTGCTCATTCAAATGGGGACATTTGGGGAAAAGAAAATACAACAACCTCAGGGGACAACTTTTGAAGATACACAGATGAAAAAAAGAGCATGCAGGGACACACACACAAAATGAAGACAAATGGAGAGCTACAGGAACAAAAGAGCAGCTTGTCAGAGTGCTCACTATCTGCCTGTGAGTTAAAGCTACTGTAGGCAGCACAGTGACGTACACGCCCACTACGATATCAAGGTTCGAGATCTTTCTGCTTAAAACGCTTCCCTCTTTTGTTCTTGTAGTTTAACCTGAGTGTCGGGAATTTGCTTTTGCCGCGTCATACCTCATGTCGCCCAGTCGCCTGCTGAGGACGGAGCCCACTGTGTTTAAAGCTGCACTTGTCTTCTGTCCCGCCTGAGAAAGGGTCTCTTGAGTCTTCTTATATCTGCAGGAGAGGAGGAGGAGAATGGAAGGAAGGAAGGAAGGAAGGGGGGAATGGAAAGAACAATGGAGAAAATAAAAGTAAAAACAGGTGTTGGGTGTAATAAAAAAAATACAAAAACAAGCGGTATGGAGGAAAGAAATGATGAGAGCGAGCAGAAAGAAAAACAAAAAAGGAGTCAAATAAGGCAGATAAATGAGCAGAGAGAGATGGGAGGGTGCATTAGACCAAACCTATTTAAGTTAGTGCTTCTGCCCTCAAAAGAAGAAGTCGAGTGCTCCCCACCCCGGTGGTTAATATTCACACGGAAATACAGTCTGAAGGCTGGTTTGTCATCAAATATGAACCTGGTACAATGTGTTGTTGTTGTAGGATTTACTAAGAATGTCAAATGAATCTCTAAAATCTAGAAAGTTATTGATACAGTAGTAATAATAATCTGTTATGAATGAAGCTTCAAACTATTGAGTTCAGCCCAAGGGATACGATTTGTATATTATCACACTTGGAAGACAAAGACATATAAAAAGTTTGAATATTTGAAACATAACATTTATTCACAGTGTAGTGTTTGCAGCAAGCTGAAAAGGCTCCATTAATCCAAAGCTCCCGCAATATTGAGTAACAACAATTGAGCAACATGTAAACAGGAGCGTCCGCCCCATGTGCACAACGGAAACGGATTAGTTTAAATAACAACTTGGACCAAACACTCCCAAGGACGAAAAGGTCAAAAAAAAAAAAAAATGCACGAGTAGAATTAACCTTCGCATTCCACCAAAAGCCAGAATTAGTAAAGGGCTGTTGAGCCGTTCCTTTAGCAACGTGGCTCGCTGAACAGGAACCTATCAGCGTGACATGGGAATAACCGCTGTGGTCAAACTACCCCTGGTGGCACGGAAGCAAAGAAATATCAAACGCAAAAAAATCCAAACTGGCGAAAGCTACCAACGGGACGACGCCAGTATTCCCTCGGCGCGTGAATGGACACACGAGAAACACGCGCGCCGGGTAAAAGGCAACGTCATGATCATCTGGTCCACCCAAAAATACACCAAGGCTCGGCTGTGAGTCACAGAGTCAGAGCAAAGGCAGTTTTGGAGATAAAAGTGAGGCTGGGTACAAGCGTGGCTGACCTTTCACACTACAGGAACATGTATGCATGCCATCAAATCTGGATAACCTGGTACTTAAACAAAAATGTCTCAAATCTTTTGACAAACTAGAAACACCAAGGGAAGGTGAATGGAGGAGTGTAGAATTTAACCTCCGCCGACACCACAAGCACCAGAAAACAGCAACGACGGATGGATAGTCAAAAGCAAAAAAGAAGAACTCCCAAAAGGCAAAGCAAACTTAAAGAAACCTTAGCTCATCTACAAAACGTGAACACGAAAAATGAAGGGGTCAACTCACGCTTCAGAGCGGGAAATGTCATCCAAAGTTGCTGAGGCAGACAGATATCTGAAGACACAACAGCAGGATAATGACACAGGGGAGAGGCACACACTCGCAATACAGAACAACAGGTCACAGCAGATGCCGAGGCAGCCTCAGCACCGACCGCCAACCATTGTTTTTGCAGCAGGGTTTTTAATTTTTAATATTTGAAACCAACATGGTGGATGAAAGGTTTCCTTTTAAGAGGGAGGGTACAGGGGAAAAAAAAAAAAACAGGATTAGACACAACACAGAATGTAAAATCATAACGTGACCAAACACTTTGTCTCTCAGAGGATTTCACATGGATTTTCACAAGCATTCTGTGGGCATACAGAACTCTACAATACGATAGTCCACCCACATTTGTTGTACAAATATGAGGTACTTAGTTTTCAAAAGGTCCCAGTTTATCATTTTCCGTGATGTACATTGTGCAAATTGCAAAACATCTGTATCTCAAAGCAAAAAGATATCAGCAAGGATGCAGCCTACCTCAGGAAAACAATCTGATAATAACTCAAACACCAAAAGGGTTAAAGCACCAAACACAACGCTGTATTCAGGATTAGTAACAAAGCAAGCTTCATCACACTCATGCGAGGAGTCCCGCCTGGACGCCGGCTACAGAGAGAGAGAGAGAGGAAGTGTGTTTGTGCCGACTTCTCTTTAAAAACAATAGAGGCGATAAGGAAGCAGATCCAAGTCGGCATTGATCTGGTGGAGGCTTTGAAACACAACTCAGAACAGCTTATTACAGCTATACTGTGTCCACACACACGCGAGGAGAGGAATGTGATGGAGGGAGGGAGGGTAGTGTGAATGGGATGGGAAAATGCATGAAAAAGACGCATCACTGAACTAATGCGCGCGCACGTCACGGCTGAGAGACCAAAACACACACACACACACACACACTTCCTCTGCTATTCTAAGCAAATATGTAATTTGAGTGTGTGAGTTAGTCTTGCTCTTGGAATATAAAATATTTAACTCCCAAGTCCGTCCATACAAAGTATTTTTATAAATATTTGAAGATTCCAACGCACATAATATAGCTGTACATCTACTCAGAAGCAAAGAGGTTGTCCTTCGTATAGATACCGTGGCTCTGATGGCAGGATGTTTTAATAAAATACTGAAGCTCAGGAAAATGTTTCACCCAATAACAAAAAGGTGTGGTCTTGTGCTCAGGAGCGTTTTGTCTCATAATCCCTCAAATCCAGGCTAACTTGCTTTGACATGGTATTTAGCTAATGAGCCCTCAGGCTCAGATCCTTATGCAACCATTACAAGAGTTTGGCTTAATCTAGTCAGATTTTCAAAATGGTGAATGGGTGAAAACAAGTGCCGCTTATTTTGCTCGAGCAAAGCCTTGGCTCAAGCTTCTAAACTAAAAATTCTGTAAGTGTTCAGCCTTGTGAATGGTAAGAAACGCCCCAAAAGAAGCGTCTGAGAAAATGTTTAATATAGAAGACTGTTGCTTTGGAGAGGAAGTCGAGAGGAGGACGTGTGTCAGCACTTCTGGACGGAAGAAGAGGGGAAAGGTGACCTCTGGGAGAGGAAGTAAAAAGAGACAGATGATACCGATAGAAGGAGGACAAACTAAAAACACATTAAAACTAAACACACAGCGCGTAGTTCTACTGTCTGCGCCGACTTCTATTAAAGAGATGCTGCCACGTCTCCAAAAAAAAAAAAGCTATCCGATTATCAAACACTGAAAAGGTGAGTCACAGGCCACAGTGAGACAAACACAGTCATGTGTAAGTCAGCACTGCAGTGCTACAAGTCTAGCTATACGTGCAACAGGCGTCTGACAGCTGATCTGGAATCCAACATTTCAGGTTGTCACAACTACTATTTTTAACGTTCACCTCAAACGCATATGAACCCGAAAACTCTTCACTTTCTTTAAATCAACGTGCTTTCTTCAATCATTGGGACGCATTCACTTTCAGCGTCTCATTCAATACAAGCAAAAGCCTCCAGATAAATGTCCTGCAAGCACACACACACACACACACTAGGTTAAACTGCAACGGCCGAGAGGCGAGTGTTCTCAAACATGGTTAGTAGGTGAGAAGGGAGAAGGGTGGACGTGGAGTCACAGTCAGAGCGTGAGAGAGCAAACAGCGCGCCGACTCACAGATCCAAGCTGGTAACTCTCTCATTCCACTCGCCCAGTTTCTCAGTGGTTCTCACATAGCTAGAAAACACAAATATGAGGGCGTTACACTGCTGGGGTAAACATGAAGGACTTAAAGCACGTCGACTTGAGGAGGAAGGTGAATCTTGAATATTTATAAATTAAAGTTTCAAATTATGGGCTCAATAAGGTAAATGAGGATGTAATTATCCTTGAAAGAACCTTCTATGTTTTGTTTTCTCTTCTTTGTTGCTTGTTTTTATAAGGCCCGGTCATTTGTACAATTCATTTTCTTCTGATGAGATGTCCGGATAGAAATCGTTACTCAAGAGTGAAAATACCTGATCCTGACAAAATACTGAGGTTATACATAAACAAAGTCTGAATGAAACCTCACCATGGGTACAATAACGGGATATCATCACTGTATACAAATAAACGTCATCTTCGTGATCAGCAGCACAGACATGAGCTCTTCATCCTGGAAACCCTCAATGCGTTTCATCACAAGAATAGGAAAAAAAAAAAAATGTATTGTGTGCTTATGATTCCTCCTGCAGAGGTGTAATAACTGATCATCCCGATCCACCTGAAAAACCTCAACGGGCATCGTCGAACCATTGTTAAAGTGAAGGCATTACTTTTAATGTTAAACAGAGCAGCGGCTGTGTTAATAAAAACAAAGGTGAGTACAGGATAGGATTTCCATGTAATATTACATACAATAATGCAGCACTTTCGACTCAGCAAACGTCATTCAGAAAATAATTGGAAGACTTGAGAAGCCCGGGTGAGTCACCACATGGTGATTCATTGTGAGACTGGCCACTGCTGATCAAACTGATATCAGAGAGAGAGAAGGCAGGCAGTGCCGACTCCGTCGCTTTTCCTACTGGTTTCATGCTTCCATCTCGCTAGAATACTGGGCATTAGATAGGATGTGATTATTGAAAACGGCAGAGCGTTTCAGTTTGTTTACCATTCAACATCAGGACAGTTTGGAACATTTAAACGCCTTTGCTTGGACAGACAATCTGGTCGGACGAATACGTACGCGTTGGAGGTTTGTACGTCTTGCCAGCCCTTGGTGAAGTTCTGCCGGAGTTCGTTGAGCGGGTTCAGACCCAGTTTCCGTTTCAGGTCTGCGGCGTGTCTCTCTTTGGCCGACAAAACCTGACGCAGGGTGTTGATCTCCTCCTCCACCTAAACACACAACAGAGTCGCCTTGAAAAGTGCGGTCTCGGGGGGGGGGAACTGTTAAAATCACATCTAGTTATACAGCAGACCATCTACATCATAAAAGCATAGAATGCAAAATATAGAGTAGCCTTACCTTGAAAGAATAAAGTTAAAAAAAGATGAAGGCAGTGACGCCATTGTATGGGTATTTTTCCAACAGTATCCAGCAAACACGACTATTCTTGCGTCTGGTTACATGTCAACACTGGGGATTATGGAACATCCGGGCCTTACCTTGGTGAGCTCTGTGCGGAGCTCCTCGGCCTCTTCCTCCGTCAGGCCGGGTGGAAGAGGGTTCGCTGCGTTCCCCACCGCTCCCACCACCGGCCCCTCCACCGGCACGTCGGAAAGGCTGTCCGAGTGGTCCACGACGAGGCCCTTGTTAGGAGAGTTCAGGTTGATATCTGGAACAAGAAAGGGAGACGAATGGGAGACGTTAATGGGACAGTGAAATGGGGGGGGCAGCAGGAGGCGATAGCTATGCACACTTAGATCAGTTAAAAGTGTTGAAAGCTTAGAGTGGTTTCCTAAGAGTATTCATTTCCCACAACCCCCCCCCCGCCCCGCCAGCAGGAGATATCCAGCAGGAAGAGAAAGTGTCAATTAGCGGCGCCGGGAGTTGCAGTGCACTCTGGGAAAAGATCCATTTTGGCAACTCTGAAAGCTTATCACTGTAAGAGCTGGCAAGGAAAACAAAAAGGGGACAAAAACAAACCAGGAGCTGCAGCCAGAAACTGAGTGAAAATGAACTATGCGTGCATATTCATAATAATGCTGACTATCAACATTTTACTTTTTTGCAATTTTGGGGCTGGCCCCCAGCTTACTCTAAAGGCGACAGAGGAGCGGGCCCGTTCTACTGTCTTAGTAGTCCAACATTCAAACACACAAGCTACAGTATAGGTTAACCGCTAGTCTTTAAAAGTGTCGGATCAGAGGTTGAAAAAACACAATTGCCCCAACTGAGCGGTGTCTCAGAGAGAAATAAATAAATAAATAGAGCTACACAATAGAGATGTGGCTTCAAAATCTGAAAATAAACGATGTGTTCACTCCTCAGGCGCAATCCTAAATCGGTGTGACGACAATCAAGTCGAATCCGTGACTTACAGGCTACAGGCAGAGTCGGCACAATCGGGCATCCACCCCCCGGCGCAGCACTCCGCAGGAGTGAACGTGGTCATGGTGGTGGACAACCCATTAAGGCCCCTCCACATCAATTAGTTGGCCTGCAGGGCTGACCGCTGTGTGTCAGTCTGGCACACTCTGTCGTGGTGTGCAAAAGCGCATCGAGAGTCCCGGTGCAATGCTGCCAGGTGTCCAGCAGAGCCAGCGTGTGTGTGTGTGTGTGACAATAAGTAAGAATTAGCAGTAACGATATACCCGTGAACGGCCGGCGCATTTTGCTTTAACACAACAGACAAACACGTAATAGCGCCACAAAAGGCCAAGATCATTATCTGCAGTTAGTGCCGTGTAATCCAGACCTTTAACAATAACATCCGCATGTGAGTTGGCGAGAGATATGAATGCTCCACCCACTACGTATATATCGATAGAGCCAACAATGATTCAGCATGGCCCACAGGAAACAGCAGCAGCAAGGGTAAAGAGAGAAACAAACCAGGACTCGAATTGGAACAGGGAAAGGCTTTCATCCTGGGATTTAGGTCAACCTCAGATGCTCTTTGTGTGTCAGACGTGTCTTGATATATTACACATCAGCCAACACCCTGGCAACCCCTAAAGTCCAGTTCTGTTGCATACAGGGAATCATTTGACTCGTGGAAGTGATCACAGCCACACCCTTAACGTAAATACCGGTGTGCTGCATTGCATCATTGCATTTCCTGCGGATGTTGATTTAAAAAATGTGACACTGTGGTGCTTCTATGGAGGATCTCTTTGATTTAGACTCAATCCAAATCCGACAACTATTATTGGCATCTGGCCCATTATTTACAACAAAGACATCCATTTGCGCAAAGTCCCCCCTGCTCAGCCTAAACGTCCCCCTTGATTGATTGATTGATTGATTGGATTTCCAATCGACTACCAGTGGTTAATACAACAGGGATAACAGGTTGCTGACAGTGTTGTCTATACTAGCAGCTGCAGTTAAATTCAGCATTGTACAATTCAACCACGCAAAAGGAAGAAAGCGGAATCACGGTGTGCAGCTTTGCGGAGGGACATGGCCACAAAGCGGATGGATCTCCTCGTCGATGCTTGTGTTTTCAGCTGCTGTTGTAAATTTAAAAAGAAACTTGTCAAAACAACACCTTAATTTTGAAGTGAACTTGGTATCTGTGCGTGAGTGAGTGAGTCCAGTTGGAATAACACATAGCTTTGTAATTCGCTCTTGTAAAGTAAAATACCAGCAGTAGTAACTTCAGTGGGACGAGTTTCAAGGTGAAACGAAGCGTACACAGTAACGTTGATGCATTTATTACCACACATTCTGCTGTCTAATGGCTACTTTACGTTTGATACATGCGATTTAGAATTAAAATGCATTTACTCGTTTACCCCGAGGTAGCCCATCACTGGTTTAAACTAAGGTAGCTATCGGAATATTTTCTTCCACCACTGGCTAAGTCAAGACCCGTCAGTGACAGCTACGGAGCAGCAGCTAGCATGCTAACAGCGCCGAGGATGAGCGCACGGTTAGTCAGCAAATTAGGCTACAGTTGACAAATAAAGAGGGATTCAAATTGACTAGACTGACGGGGGCGTGTTCGGATAAATACGAGCCAGAGGGTATAGTTAGTGTTGAACTTTGGGAAGCCACTAAAACCAAAGTGCTAACTTTAGCTAAACGTTCAGCTAGCATTAACATTTGTCCTTTTGTTTACAAAGATTTAATCGTCAAACTCGGAATTTAAAAACCGGTAAATCGCACAGAAGGTATGGTGACGTGGTTCACTTGTGAGACGTATTCGTGTCACTCGATCGGATTGAATTACCAAGAAAAGTTTTGCGATGTCAGTAATAGGAAAAGCCTTCCCGTCCTCTTCACCTAACTTGCAGCACTCTTGTCCCTGTCAATTACACCAGCGGGCCCGTGCGGTCCTCACCACTGCATCACTGTGTCTTATGATCGCTAAACACATAGAACCTTTCAACTACACAAACGAGCAGCATTCCTAGGTAATTATCTACGTGCTGGATATATTTATTACAACAGCGTTATCTGTGCCTAGCAAACATTTTAAGAATTTCTGAAGCTAAGCTATACGCTTGCTAGCAACAAAAAAAATGTAAGTTACCTTGACTGGCGGGGTCCATTTCGGCGTCGATTTCACAGAGGTAGAACTTCTTTTTTTTTGTTCAAAGTTTACCTCGATGGGTGTGAAATGCGGATATGGAACTAGTCAAGTGTGCTTCCCCCTAGGCGTGTATTAATCTTCCTGGTTTTGTAGACTGCTCCCACTCAGAGAAAGTCGTCAACAGGAACTCAAAACAGCCCAACAGCCAGCTCAGCTTAAACGGCTCTTTGAAAAGCTCACGACGATAATCACAGAAGCACGTCCGGTATGGAATTTCAGAATAAGATATAAACACAATTATTTGACAAGACCTGTGTATTAATCATTTATTGTGTATATTTATACAGAACACACTTAAGGTGCGAAAAAGTGACTTATTTCATCAATGTATGTATAAACATGAAACACATCCAATATCTCATCTGAACCACTCTGTCCTTGGACACTAGTTTATTTTGACCAAACACTAAAAAAGAAAGTGCTTAGTCAGACTCACAAATCCACATACAATGCTGCATAAAAAATCCAAAATGTTTTTGATATCAAACCTCACAAAATGTTACATCCAAAAATCATCAGTTTTAAAGTGGCTTAAACTGGTTAAGAACTTACCCATTAGGAACACCTACTACTACCACTTATCTGATATCACCTGTAAAATTGTGTTAACACCTTTAATATCCTCTGATTGAAAAGAGAAACAATATTTACCACATACCTATATGAGACATTTTCTGAGATTGTCAATATTTATGAACTAAAAGTGTTGTCCAAATTATTTGAATAGATTAAAAAGTATTGCGACATTGTTGTTCATATCCTGTATCTATGGTACATGCTAATGAGTAAACATTCTAATAGGACTAGTTTTGGCTACAGCTACTAAAAGTCATATTTCCCCCTCTACTGTCTGAGCTAATAATACTTCTTCATTGAAAAAAAAAGTAATATGTTCTCCATTACTTCAAGTGACAGAGGTGGAAAAATAGCTCAAATCCTTGCATTGAATAATACCATAAAGTAAAAATTCAATTCCATTTCAAGTAAAATGAATGCATTCCAAATGTTACCTACATAAAACAAGTATTATTAGAAAAATATATTTCAAGTATGAAAAGCAAAAGTATGGTGTAATATTACAATAGATATTGTATGTTTCTATTCACGTATGAATAAAAGTGAGAGCATTTCATTTTTCAGTTCACAGGGTGACACGTTTAGATATTTTGTATACTCTGAGTAGTATAGTAATACACAACTCAAAATGTTTTTACATGACATTAACTCGTAACCAAAACAGTCAGATGAATAAAGTGGAATAAAATAAAATGAAGTACATAAAAAAAGTTAATGTACTTACTTACATTTCACCACTAACTAGTTGTACCACATCAAAAGCTATTACAATAATGACTACTCCTCCTTTATCAAATACTACCTCTTCTCTGCTGTACTGTGACTGCTGATGCAACTTGAAACAATGATCTTGACAGTTGTGAAGACCTTTGGTGTGAATGGCAAAAAGCTATTTCCTCTCAGTAAGTTTTCACAATAAAAGCACAACAAAGTCAGACGTTTTCTCTGGAATAACACAGCTTCAGCACAGATCTATTCCTGTTATCTCCAAACTGTATGCATAGTTAGAACATAACACATATCGCTGAAAAAAATAGCGTAACTTTGGAGTGCAGGTATGACATTAAACATCTTTCATTGAACCTGACTGCAGTGCAACTTTCTTTCTCAGTAAAACATCTTCTCCGCAGCTTCTCTTTGTCCTCCACTTCCTTTTGTCCGGGCAGTTTACCCTTCAGAAGCAGTGAAGTAGCAGTGGACATATGGAGAGGTTTACCTGAGCTGTGCAGCAGTGAGGATGGTTGGGTCTCCCGCTGGTGTTATGTGCAGACGAAGCAGCCGATGTAAGCCCAAACCTTCTGCAGGAGGACCAGGAAGGCCAACAGGTAGAAGAGCAGAATAACAACCTGGAGGAAGATGGAGGGATGGGCAAGGGAGAGAAAGAGAGGGATCAAGGAGGCGCTAAATGAAAACGGTTTTCAAGTGAACACGCACTGGAGTTAACGGGCTCAGGGTCCCTTTAATCGACATAAGAAAGAAAAGGAGGAGCTGAAAGTACCAGTTGTGTGCTCATCTCCTCCAGCTCTTCACAGTCGGCGCCCTCCTTAACCGCACCAGGAGCTGCACATCCCTCGTCCTCCTCCTCCTCCTCCTCCTCCTCCTCCTCTGTTTTGTTCTCCATCAGAGCGGGTTCTCCATCATTTGAGTCTGGCTCCTCTGTCCTCGGCTGCAGAACGGCCCTGGCAGGCTCCACAGAGTCTCTCACCAGACCTGGAGCTGGTTGGACTGGGGCTGATGTTGGTGCTGCTGGTTTCACTGGTGGGGGTATTAATGTGGGTTTGATCTCTATAACTGGTTCTACAACCGATTGTGGGTTCTGAGGTGAGGTTTCCTGGTGGAGTTTTGGTTCTACAATGTGGACTGAGAGATCTTTGGGAACTTCAGGCTCCTTTTCAACTTCAGGAACATCTTGCTCAACTGCTGAGAGAAAACGATACGTGTTTAGACTGAATGTACACTTTAATATGTTACATTTAAAAGCGTTATATGATTAAAAGTCTGTTGGCTGAATATTGGGCTTTATTCATCTTTAGGTATAAACTCAGTGAATTAATACAACATCAACAGGTCTTAAAGAGTTGCTATGCAATTATTTTTATACAATTACAGACAATATTGTTATATTTTACTGCATGTTTTGGTGTAGCATGTCTCTTTTCAGCTAAAGACATCCACACGTGGCTATTTTTATTTTAAACTACTACTAGAAGCAAATATACAATTCATTTTTTAAGGTCCAATTCTCTTTTAAGGGGAAGTTTGCTGAGATGCTTCCACATGGAGGCTGACATGCTGTCAATGCCTGAATAATGTAAATATTCTTATATATATAGATATAATATCTTGAGGGTATCTTGACCCCACAGTTTTTAAATTACTGCTTGATTTTGTTTCTGCCATTTGGCTTCAAAATCATTTTTTTCCAGACTGGTGGAAATAAACCTTTAAATTGT
Source organism: Pungitius pungitius (assembly GCF_949316345.1). NCBI lineage: Eukaryota > Metazoa > Chordata > Actinopteri > Perciformes > Gasterosteidae > Pungitius > Pungitius pungitius. The sequence continues at coordinate 31,756,294 of NC_084900.1, forward strand.
TGTGTTTGGCGAATTATTTTTAATGCGTCTGTAGATTTCACCAAAATACACTCAAATTTAGAATTATCAAAGTCATCATTTGCATTTTTAAAGTGGCAGTGTAGAAATGCTATGGTTTGGTTTGTCTGTTCTAGAATACTGTAGAAACATGGAAATTTAGCTGCAAATACTTCATTTTCATTTTATGGTTTTCAATAGAGTATCTTCTTTTCACAGTTAGCTTTATCTTTAATGACTTTTTAATGCATTCGACAAAGACTTTGCTTTTTATTCTGTTGCTACAAACTATTTGTTGATGGGACTCATAGACATTAAATATCAATACAAAAAAACATCAGAATGTTGTATACTTCACTGTTTTAGCATATTTACTATTCTGGCTGTCAATATTTAACAGCACTTTCACAAAGTGGACAAAAATGTCTCTTGTCGAAACTACTGATGTTGCTGAAACGTCTCTAATGCAAAATAAACGGTGTCTTAGAAAGATACAGTTTCCCAGGCAGTCCCCCTTCCCACCTTTGAGGAAGTCGATGCTCTTCAGAGCCCTCTCTTGTTTGCTGAAGTTAAATCTGTAAGGGCTCAAACTCTCACAACCTGGTTTCAGTGTCTCAGCTGGAGAGAAGCTGGTCGCGGAGATCACTCTACGAACAGACAGAAGGGGGGAGATGAAACCCAAGGACTGGTGAGTAAAGAGTGGACCAAAGAAAAGGAAACAGAAAAGATTTAAAAAGAAAAACAAGAAAAGTGTTTCTAAATGATATCATCCAGTAGGCAACAAGTCCTAAAATGTCACAGTACTCACTTTGTGATCAGCTCTCTGGAATTCTGAAGAAAATGATACAGTGTTATTTAAGAGATTCTGGACTCAGACAATTATTATGACTGTATCTATCGGGCATTGTTGTGGACACACTTCTTCAGACATCAACTCAATTGAGCACCTGAACAAATGCAGCCATGTCCCGCTCCTCCATGCTGCTCACGGCTCTCTCCACCAGTTTGGAGTTGACTCCCACAGTGTCTCTATGGCAACGTGCCAACGCCTGGGCACGGCCTGTCTTCTCTTCCTGCTCAGAGCTGATTCGCTGCGTCATCGCCTTCAGAGTGAAGATGATGGTGATGATGAAAAAGACAATAATAAACCACTCCGAGTATGAGCACTGTTTCTGCTGCTATGACTTTAACTGCTTACATATAACTTGGATATACAGTACATACGGGATTTTGTATATTAACATTCCCAACTTGCTAAAAACAACATATAAGGTCAAATATATGAGGAGTCTGTATATATATGTATAATTCCTGTTTAATCCCATCTGCTGCTGCTCTCAGTGTTACGGCAGAATGCCTGTTGCCAATTACTATTCTATTTATAGTTAATATAAAATAATAATAATAAATGTGTAAAACGTGCAGAGAACAGCTGACCTTTTGTCTCTCCTGCAGGATCGATAACACACAACTGAACTTCTCACACACGAGTTGTTTCTGAGTCTTACTGTTCTCCTGCAGAGAGAAGCATGAAGGTGAGTTCATGAAAACAGCACGCTTATCTGCCCAACTGGAAACTGAACGTGTGCTGTGCTCACTTCCTGTGTGAAAACAGACAACGTTTTTTCTTCTAAAATAGTCATTTCTTAATACAGACGGTAACTGTAGCTTTCATCAAACTTATAAGAGGAATAGTGCATTTGTTAGCAACTAGTTAAATGTGTGAGAATAATCTCACACACACACACACGCACGCACCTCTATTTTTTTGCAGGTCTCCTCCAGCTCATTGATCAACGCCTGGACTTTGTCGTTCACTGCCACCAAAGACCTGACTTCTCCACTCAGCTCATCCTGAAAACCAAAAGGAAATGCATTTGATATGGAGTCTTTTGATTATTATTTGATGCTTATTTGCAGCCTTTGGTAACTGTAGTTCTGTACTTCACATAAAACGAAAGTACTATCGTAATTACTTTGACAATCAAAGAACGGACAGGTGTCTTTCCCTGCATGTAGATTCATAGACGAATAGCAGAAGGACAGATGGAGATGGAATAGACGTAGTATTAATAAAGCTTTACAATAATAATTGTCACACACCACGATAGAGGAATGTTCTGTACCTTCTTTTGCTGATAGATATCTGTCAGAGGAGCCACCTGACAGGACTGATGAGCTCCGAAAACCTTACAAAGAGAACACGTAGGAACCTGACAGGTGAGACAGTAAATGTTCACCCTCTCGCCCTCATGGTCTGAACAGGTCACATGAGCAGAAGGTGGAGGAGGAGGGAGTGGGCTGGTGGAGGAAGAGAGAGAGAGAGAGAGAGAGAGAGAGAGAAGAGGGGAAACACCACATCTTCAAATCACTGCATTCATGTCATGGAAGCACATACCTACATTTCATATCTGCCTGTCACAATCGTCTCTTCTCACCCTGCGGCGTTGCTGTTGTTGCTGACTTCCTGTTTGTAGACGTCGATGATGTTCTCGACCAGCAGGTTCCTCTGCAGGCTGTAGACACCGTGGCGATCCAGCACGACTTCCTGTCGGCAGGACGGACAGCGGAAGCGGCCGCTGCTCACCTGCACGGTGGTGCGAGCCTGGAACAAGGAGGGCTGCACGGAAGTAAGCCGGGACAGAACGTAAGGAATGCTCAACCCTGCGTGACTGCATGTACACACCCGGGTTACTGGGTGAAAACATGTCTGCAAAATCCCCTGTTCATCATCCAGCATGAGAATACAGTGCTGCTCAAATGTCGCTTTTGTACATCAAACTAGGGGATTTTAACAAGGAAGAGCAAAATAAGAATGAATTAAATGATCTGCCACTAAATTTAACCAAGATTACCAGAAGGATCCGCAACAAGCCACGGATTTCACTAACAATATTCACTAACAAAAAGACCAAAAATGACAAGATAATACAGATCAGATTGATAGTTCAGCAGGTAAAGAGGGGAAAAAAACAAGAGATCATAAACGAAAATTGAGCGGAAGTGGAAAGAATTAAGATTTAGGGTGAAGAGCGATAGACGGGTGAAAAAAAGGACAGATAAGCAGAAAGGCAGAGGGAAGGTTAGAGGTGTAACACGTCCTGAAATATTGACCTTTAACAGGCTTCAGCTGCTGCTGCTGGGAGATCAGCTTTTTATTACTCAGAGTTACACAGGCAGCTTGAATTTATATCACTTTTCTCAAAATTCACACAATTTAACAGTCTTTTAACAGTCTAAAATGATTAAGAGGACCCTAGGAAAAAACATTTCTGCATCCACAGGCCAATTCTCAGATATTAGACTGTTTGGAAAGATGAAGCGTTAGAGGAAGCTGTCGATAGAAGGCCGAGCTACGCTGCGTAAGGTGAGGCGACGGGGAGGTTTACGGGATATCTTGTGTCTTTGTCTCACCGTTTTTTTGTAGCCTCCTCAGAGTCGAAGGTCACAAACACGAGCGTGTCAATAAGGAAGTAGTACACAGTATCGTGTTTCCATCCAACGCACCTCACACATGCACATTAACACACATGTGAAGTGTGCTTTTGGTGTGCATGTGAGTCCCACTGGGTGGTAAAATGTCACTGGAAGCACCTGAACGTTGCATTAAAGGTTTGGAAATAGTGTTACGTCAGGTATTGGTCTTTGGTCCAGATTCCCATGATAATATTCTAAAGATGTTTATGATCCTCAGACGAGCAGATTTTTGGAGATATATGAAACTAAAGTGAAATGAAGATGATGATGATTGGAATGCATAATACAGAACATTTCTAAACTGTGTTATTTTCATTCGTAAAAAATCAAAGTACTTCCACTTGAAGTAATCAAAACACGCGCACAACCATGGGGGATCCGAACAATTGCAGTAAATATAGCGCACAGCAGGTGATGTTCATGAGCTAAACCTCCACACATCCCATTTTAGACACTGATAATCCACTGACCCCAAACCCACAGAGACACACATCTGACACAGACTTTGTTTGAGTGCTCTAATGTGAACAATGGAGTCCCACAGTATGACAGTACATACAGAAAGGTGAGCACATGCGAGGATTGTATGTTCAGAAACACACACACACACACACACACACGTGCCGCGTCACCGACCTGGTACAGGTCATTGGCACACTTCCTGCACAGGTTGTGCTGACAGGGCAGGATGACCACCGGTTTGCTGAAGAGCTCCAGACAGATGGGACAGATCAGCTGTTTCTGCAGCGTGGCCATCGTGGCGTCGCCCTGCGCCCCCCCGCCGGCCTGCAGGCAGCTCAGCTCAGCCCGCAGAGACGTGGCCGCTCCGCCCAGCTCCACCTCCTCCTGTTGAATGAACGCAGTGATGGATATAGTTGGATTAAGAAGCATAGGGGATATTTTTTATTTTCTCCCTGTCAGACATCTCTTTAATTTGATTCATGGCTACAAAAAAAAAAAAACACTTTGTAACTTGAGATTTGTTTACTATATGTGGATTAATCATGGAGGAACCAAGTTCACATCATTGTTTTCACTGGTTTAGGTTAGCTGGTTTCCATATTTTGTTATCTTTTAGACGCTTAAGTAGGGGAAAGATCATTGTTGTAATAAGTAACAAGTAAATACTCCAGATACACCTTTCTCTGAAAATGTTTGGACTTTGTACTTTCCATTATGTATTTATATTCAACCAAAAATGATTATGGTGGATTGGACCTTTATTCACAGCTGACATTTTGACTTGTCGTGGTAGAAAAAGCACAGGCGAAATGCTATTTAATATGCATGTGTCTATTAGTATCTCAAACTAGTCCAACAACTTGGGACTAAAATAACGTTTTGCTGCGTATGTTTGTAATGTCTTACACAGCGGGGTCACTTGGGTTGTTACTATTTGGTTTGATTTAACACGTTTGACCAAAAACTCCAAATACAACCCACCATTATGGTAATTATGGGGATTTTTTTCAAAAAGGCAAAGGAAATGCCAATAAATAGCAAGTCAACACCAAAAAACTTAAGATAAATTAAATAACACATGAAACAAGCTGACAACAGGACCATTCAAAGAGAAAATCCAACAGTCAAAGCGGAATGAAGTCCACCTGTTGACTCACCTTCTGCTCCATCTGAGCCGCTGTGATCGGGCTGTTAGCTCCTCTTTGTCATTAAGGAGTCGGAGGACGGTTGGTGTTCCTCCTCCGGCCTTTGTCCTCTTCTTAAGAGTCAATCACATACTACTCTTTTTTACCAATTCTCTGTTACAGTATTCAAATTCACCGCAGAGTTGAGATCAGCGAAATACTGATTTACTTCTTATAGCTTCTGAGCATTTCTCGGATGTTTACATGCACAGAGAGGAGCTGTGACACGGCAGTTTGATGTCCCACTGTCTCATTTACTTTGACACCCAGTTGTTGTTGCTGCAGCTCCTACAGAGAGAGGAGGGGTACGTTGGCCTTCTCAGGTTCTGGAAATACCCAACTCGCTCAGTCGGACGGTTTGAGTTCAGTCCGGCTTTCGTTGCCTTGGTGAAACTTTACAGTGAGAAAAGAAAGTCACAGATGTGTAGTTTAAAACTGAGGTGCAGAAAAGTCACATCAAAGGTTTGTGATCTGTCCTGCTCCTGCTCTCCTCGGACACCGAATCCACGGGGACAGGATGTCTCCCCAGCTCTTCGCCTTCTAGTACGTCCTTACTGCCCCCGTTCTCCTCTTCCTCACACGCCCCCCCCTCTCTGGCTCAGCCAGCACTCACTCCCTTCCTCCCAATGTGCGAATGACGAGAGCAGAGACTGCTGGGGTTGTTTGTTGGACGCGTCCTCGCCAGCCACAGCCGCGAGTGGGTCTGTGTGAGGGGACCGATTCGGGTTGGGTGGCGTCGGGTTTCAGCCAAGTGCCTCTGAAATAATCCCCCCCCCCCCCCCCCCCCCACACACACACACCATATCAGGCAGTGACGCTTTAAGACCATGCCGGGCAGTGCTCCATCTACTGTTACACACACTCGCTGTCCTCTTAAAGGTGCTAACTGGGGCCTTTTAATATAAACTAATAGTTACCACATTCATCTTCAGACACTTATTATTATTGCAGGCTAATGGGACCCCTGCAAAAAGGTTAACATGTATATATAACATTTAACATTTACATTTATATTTAACATTTATATATAACATTTAACAATTATTATTTAACAACTTTGTGTTACTGCCAAACATTGTACTTGGAAAAGTTGTTGCATGCATTTACACGATTTTGTCTCTAAATGTTTGAAAAAGTGACATGTGAATATTGTCCTGCTTTTTTTATTCATATAACGCTAAATGTATGAAAACTGCGCAGGATTTTAGAACAGGCAATATTTTACAAACGGCGCCCCATACATGTACAGCTATGTTTCTACGCACAGTAGAACTCAATTACGGAGTCTGACCACATTCATATGAAGTATATGGCTTATATTTTTATTTTACATCCAGTAATTTCTAGTTTAATTAGCAGCCACTTTTGTAGTTCATCACTATTTCGGATACTTAACCAGTGTGTTTTTTCTAGATTACTTTTAAAATTAGTTTGATGTTGCATTCTTTTGTTGTTGTATTGGTAGTTTAGTAAGTTTGAACCATAGATGGTTGCTAGGTAACGAGAACGATCTGTGCCCACTTCTTTTCTTCTCGTACATGCTTCTTCTCGGTGACTTCAATTGACACTTAAAATGACATATTTGAATACATATCTATGCTGATAGCATTAAACAAGTGTAGATTAAAACATTTCATGATGATAAAAAAGTTTTCAATAAGGAAACATTTAATATAAAGCCTTTAGCTGACACAGCGACTCAAAGCTCGTTAAAGACAACATTTTGTCTGTTACTGTAATTTCATTTTTAAACAGAAGACGGTTTGACAAGCGAGGCTCTGAAGCAACAGAAACATTTATTTTACAACAGTGTTTCATTGACTTAGTTTACTCACACATCGGCCTGACAGACACAAACATTGTCCATGCTAAGAACAGAAGACCTCTAAGTCCCTATGTACTGTGTGTATATACATCAGCTCTGTCCTATTGCCACTTCATGTCAAAATAGATCACATCTAGAATTCTATACATCCCCTTGGCAAAACAACTGGTTGTTAATACATCATTAAAATCATAATAAAATACATAAAACAATGCTTTAATATCAGCTGTATTAACTTCAACAGTTCTTGTTATTTATTTTGACATGTTTTAGATCCAACGATGGAGGTTTTTGGACTCCAGGTTAATGTATTTCAGGCTTTATCCTGCACACACTCAGACACTGTTGCATGTTTGGTCAATAGTTGGAAAAATTACAAAAAAGTAAAAGGAGGGATTTTAACAATGGGGCATTTCAGTGAACACACGACATGAAGCACAAAACTAATCAAGTTGAACTTGATTGAATCAAGTTTAATCAAGCACCTTCGAATTTCATAACAACTATAAAAAGGTTTCTAAAAACAAGGAAAATCAGATTTAAGCAGCCTGATCATAACTAAGATTTCAGTGAACTTTGCTGAACACAATTTAAATTTGCCATTTCATTTTGGAAGATAATTATAGATTAGAGTTTTTTCATTAGCTCATATTGCACTGTCTCATGATATGTATAAATACATAATGAACAAAGTGTTAGATTGAGAAATTAAAGGAAATATATTGAATAAATTAGCCTGGCTGACTCAATTACAACATAAATCAAAACTGTTGACACCAACAACCACAGTGTTCCTATATTTCATCATCTAGTAAAGGTGGAGTGCTACTTGTGTGTGACGAATCAAGGAAAGCTACAAAAGAATAAGTGTTATTCTGGAAAATTAGATACTACATAAGCATCCTGCTTATGGTTAACTGCTCTTCATTTGCTAAGAGGATGAAATAATCTATTTTTGCCACATCAACAAATAAGACTTTTGATATCAATATCCTCCCTTCATTAACAACCTACATGAAAAAAGAAAAATCAATTCTACAGAGACAAAAAGAAGAAGAGAAAAAAATTGTTCGACTTGAAAGAAGTTCAGTGACGTAAAACCTAAACATACACTTTAAAACGACATATACAGCATTTTTACTTTCTCACAAAAAAATGAAAACCTAAAAATACACAAAAAGTGGGTTCAATCAGTTTACACATGTATGTTCATCCAGATGACAACAGCAGGTAACTAATGTACAATATTGTGGTGTCTCTTCTAATAACACTGGCTCCCTCAGCACATACTGTACACAGCTTCCAAAAGTCAGTCCTTTGTGTGCGGAAGTGAGATTGGATCAAGATACATGAAGGGAGAAGTGAGGGAGAAGAGGAGGAAGAGGACCATGGCGACTCTACAACGGAGTGACGTCACTAAGTAGTACTGCCACTACTGAGAAACTAAAGCAACATGATAATCTTTCTCGTTGATTCCAAGTAAGCAAACTGTTTCAATTGTGTGACGGCACCCAATGCCAGTGAGTGACAGCTGTGTAAGTGAGAGCCCCCCCCCCCCCCCCCCCCCCCCAACACACACACACACACACACACACACACACACACACACACACACACACACACACACACACACACACACACACACACACAGGGAGGGGCTCCGACAGAACTAACCTGATCAAAGCCATAAGCAGAAACACTTTGGTCTTACAATAAAGTTGTTCTATAGACTACGAGTGACAATGTTTTGACCTCATCGGCTATTCGGCCCTTTCAAGTTGTAAATGAAGAGGGACAGGATCACTGCAACTGGTGCAGCGCCCCCCCCCCCCCCAACGAGCTAAAAGGAGACGGCTTGTTTCCACGAGCACTTTCTGAGTAGATGAAGAAGAAAATCTATATGTTTTAGACACCAATGGTAAAAAAAAAAATGTTTTCCTTGAACGCATTGCATAAATTTCCACAAGTATGTGAGATGACAATTAGTTACTCCAGAGTCAGATATAGTCCAAAACAGAGCGGTACCGAATTCTGTTTCTACTATAAGCTCTTGTCATTTTTATATATCCTTAGCTCCTGTGGTCGCCCCCTCTCCCTGTCCCTCAAAGCTGAGATGGGAACGAAGGAAGTCCCTGTCGGAAGTTTGCATCACAACCTTTGGGCCGCCGTAGCTGATATGAGCGGAGGACAAAATGTACGTCCCGCAGATTGCATGTGTAGGTCCCCCGCGCTTTGGCATCGCTCACAGCCCGACACACATGCACTGTGGTACGGAAGAAAATAGACGTAATGCATTTGAATAAACATTTGGTGGTCTTACTCTTGGATATAGATTTAAAACAAGAAACAAAGCACGTCCTGTGTAGACACGCCCGAAAAAGCCTTATTGTGAAAAGTCACTGCATAATGTAAGTGTTTAATATTTGGCCGGCTTCCTCCTTAACTCAAACTAGATTAGCTAGATCTTAGTTGCCACATGGAAAACGCCTGACTTGAGTTTGCAGACAGACATCATTTATAAGCTTAATCCCCTTTTTTCTTAACGTAATTTTTGCAATGTAAAGTAAATCAGTCCTCTCCTTCTCCTCCAGCTCGCAACGAATTAAGTCAATGTGTCCCTATGTCTAGCCTACTAATGTGAACTATGAGCTCTTCTGTTACTCTGGAAAATCACGAAGAAATACATTAACAATGAATCCAAAATTCAGATTATTTTAATTTTTTGGCTTGCTTTATTTTCCCCCCCTTTTCCCTTCACTTCACTTGAAAATGTAAAATAAACGTGAATCAAAGGTAAATGTTTTGGTTGGCTGACAGTGAGAGATGCTATCTAGTATTTGCTGGTGTGTGTGTGTTTGTCTTATGGATTAATGCTATAGCCGTGGTTGTCGGGCTCGCGCTGTGCGTGTGTCTGTGTCTAGTATGCATCGGTTCTGTAGCTTTGGTGGGCATCAGAGGTGAGCTGGGTGTTTTCTGTGGCTGAGGATGGCTGCATCACAATGGGCTCACCACCATCTGGGGAGGACACACACACACACACACACACACACACACACACACACACACACACACACATACATTAGAACACATGCTAACCAAAAGTATCAATGCAACAAAAACAAACAAAATTGCCCCAAGTTCACGTCATTTTATTTTGTGTTCCTTGCACTTGCATGCTGCAATTCAGAAGAACAAGTATACTAAGATTACACATTGCATTGGAATAGGTTGACTTGTTTACAAAAGGCAGTCATCAACCGTCATGTCATAATTAACTAGAAAAGTACACAAATACTCTTAATTTAAATCAGTAATGTGTAATGTAAGGATTAGGCCAACCCAAATGCCAGAATATGCAGATTTTCTCTGATGCATATATTTGTAAATCTGTCCTGCTTTTGTCTTTCAAAAAAGAAAAACAAGGAAAAAGCTTTGTCTCTCAGATCTAAATGTTTGGTCCCCGGGAGAAAAAGAAATTTCACTTTTGGAATGACTTTTATTTCATAACATTTTCAACATTATTTTCCCATTTTTTTAACCAAATATTCACTTTTAATCACTTTTTTTCCCATTACATTTTTAGTCAAATATATTTTGACTAATTATTTAACTTATTATTTTCCCACATTCTGTAACTTTTATAATTATATTAAGTAAAAAAGAGCTTGAGCTCAACACTTCCTGGTTATTTTATACTTTGATGTTTACGTATTATTAGACGTATTATTGGGTTAAAGTGTTGCATATTTCATGGTCTAATTAAGACATAGACCTTCATAATATACATATATCGTTGATAAGGGCTGTGTTTCTCTTTGGTATCCGCCCTCACCTCTTTCGTCAGCGGTCATCTGGGCCTCCAGGTCCTCGGGGGAGACGTAGAACTCCGGCTCCTGGTCCATGGGCGGCCGAGGTTTACATTTACCGCAGCAACAGTTACAGCAACAGCACAGGCAACAGCAGCAGTAGCAGCCCGTGGATAGGCAGCAGAAGACGAACAATGCCTGTGGGAGGAAGAGGGGAGAGGGAGACTTTAACAACTGAGCCCATGAAGGCAGAGCAGAGGAGAGCCACGACTATCGCTGAATCCTCATCATACCCTGGAGCAGGGCTGGGCGGTACACTGGTAAGAAGATCTCCTCACGGTACGTACCGTTCATACCGGTGTTACGCCATAACAACTGACGTTGCTCTTCAGCAGGCGGCAGAATTTACTTTTACACGTCATCACAGATGGAGCTACTTGTTGTCTTACGTGTGTTGAGATTCATGGTTATAAGTTTATAACAACTAACAATAACCCACAACAACACAACAGCTTGTGACACATAAACAATTTGTAACACTAATAATTGTACATTTATAAAAATGACCCCTCTGAACTGCATGCTGGGTACAGCTCACAACAAGAAGTAACTAACTCGAGCTGTGTCTGTTTGGAGGGTTTTTGGTTTTGGAGAATCTGAGTTAGCAGCTACAACAAGCTAACAAGCTAACAAGCTAACAAGCGAACACACTAACTCACCGGCCAGTTTCGAGCGAGTTGGGGTGTTGACAGGTTGAAATAATGTATTCTCAAAATGTGTCCATCTTAAAACAGGCGAAAGCCAGGTTTGTGCAGTGAAAAGCATCTGCTTTCTATGTCCTGTAGCGCTACATAGTTATTTAGCCTTGTTTATTTTAGAAGCGTGCAGAGAAATCAACTTGTATCATAGCTTAATCTCCTCCATAGACAATATATTTTTTAGTTCTACACACTTCTGTGAGTGAAAGGATCATTTTGATACCGATTCCCCCGTCATTGTCATAAGTTCATATAAGGAAATACGTAAATATACCAGTACTTGGAAGGCCAACATCCCTCTGAGTTCCATTAAAGTTGACCCTACCTTCGCCCACCAGCTGGACAGAACAAAGTAGGTGTTGACGTTCTCCTCTCCAAACTGCTCCGCCACGTAGAGCCCCAGCGAGCCGTATTTGTCGTAGATGTTCTTCTTGGTGCCATCGCTGAGGATTGAGTGGGCGTTGTTAATTTCCTTAAACTTCTCAGCTGCATCTGGGTTGTCCGGGTTCTTGTCAGGGTGAAACTTCAATGCTAGTTTCCTGTGAAATAAAATAATTAAAAGAAAGGTAATTGTATTTAATCAAACATTTGTAAAGAACACAAGTAATTAAGTCTCAGAATAGGTCTATCACACCAAAAAATTGTGACTGCGGTCGAATCCCTTTTTCTCATTGAAAAATGCTTTCGAGTCAAAAATGTGTTGAGGGTTTTCCTAAGAAAGTTCCACTCACTTATACTGGGCTGTTTATGGGACGTTATTCACATCATTGTTGGTTATCTTCATAGGATGGAGCCCCGAAAGTAAATCTTATATTCTTCTTTTAACCGCTCTATATGACTTGCAGTCAACTATCTCGGGAGCATATCAAGATTCTGAAAGCATCATTAAAAGCCACCTGGATCTTTTTCGTTTTTTGCCTTTCTACACCTGGACCACAAGAGGGCCGTATTGAGTGTATAGTAGCAGGCTCTAAAGGGAGCTTCCCTGTGCTTGGTATCAGGCCTTTGGTCCCCTCTAGTGGTGCTGCAAACAATATCAAAGATGGAGCACGTGGCTGTTGCATTACTGCAGTCCTGTCATAAAGTGAAGGCAGCGGGTTTACGCCTACCTGTAAGATTTCTTGATGTCGTCCGTCGTTGCAGACTTATCAACTCCCAGCACGGCGTACAGCGAATCTCCTGATGTGGAGAGCGATCTCTGCCTCTGCTGCTCCATGGCGTCCCTCGCTCGTTCCTTCTCTCACACGCGCTCTCGCTCCCTCAGCCGCTCACCTGTCGGGCAGGAACAAAAACAAGAGTCGACAAGAGGACAAAGTGGTTGGTAAACCTATCAACTGCTCATATTTCCGGACTCTCATCAGGATCCTGGCAGCGCTGTTTTGGATGTGACGCAGCTTCTGGATGTTCTGGTCAGTGATTTCGGTGAAGAGGGAATTACAGTAGTCTTGTGGAGATGAAGACGTAAACGAGCTTCTCTGCATCTGAAAGGGCTAAAGTGGGCCAGAGATTGGAGAGTTTTTTGTGATAATACAAAGGAGATTTGGCAGAGTGAGAGACGGATGTCAGAGAGCAAATGTTGTTGGACCTTGGATTTGAAAAAGTAAATGAAGAGAGCTGTTTAGAGTTGTCACGTCTTTGTGGATTAGGCTGCAATAAGACTGGGAGTGAGCATCTTAAAGAGAGTTGGAGTAGGCCCTTTGATGCTCACAGAAAGCCTGTTTGTGGACAGTGAGTGTCTGCAGCGTTGTTCCAGGACACAACCAGCTGTTTTTATTTTGTGCAGCTCATGTGTGAACCAGGGAGAGGGGCGGGACAAATGTTGAAATGAGGTGTTTCTCACTGGGACATTTATAGAGAAGACACGCTGGCTTTATCCAGGAGGAAGATTTTTTTTTAGAGGATGTCATGTTTCATGAAAAAAAACACAACCAGAACACACTAAATAAATTAGCAGCAGGTGATAATTGAAAGCCAAGAGAAAGACTTATCCTTTCATACCGATTGCTTAGGCTGCATATTCGCCCCCGTTATAACGGCAGGGGAAACACAGCTTTTTTTAAGGGTGATATAGGGTGTTATAAACTTCCACAGATACATGTTTTGTTGGACAACTTCAATGGAAACTTAAAAAGGACTTTGGAAAATAGTCATTTTTGTTGTTGTGATTTTGTATTGTGATTTATCAATTCAAATTTCTTGTTCTGGAATATACGTGCATTTGTGCTAAATCAATTGGTGAACGCTTGATGCAGTGCATGTAAATAGTTGAAGGAGATCAGCAGTCAGGAGGACACGATAAAGAAGCACAGCTAATCCACACACTGTGGTCTACACGGCTTATGTACAGCAGGCTAATTAGATTCAACCACACCACTACAAGCAGGAAGGGACAAATACACTACGAATATTTGTTTGCAAATGTTCATGTTTTGTACAAAAGCTGCCAAAAAGAGCCTCGAAGTTTTCAATTGATGAGGGAAATCTGTCCCTCGACCTGTGAACTGAGCAGAAACGGAGCACTGACCCGGTGCGACAGCAGGTGTGTGGGGGCGAGCAGGCTTAGAGACCACATAAGCCTTTTCAGCTACACACATTCACTTGGACTAGTATGGCAGACTTAAATGTAAAGGAAAGTAAGCTGCGTGGACTCGTCAACACCAGACTGGGAGCTTTCTGGTGAGCAGTTATCGCGTATCGGCTCGATGCGGTCACGAGGACACGCACTCGCATTCACAGCTGGTTTTTCTGTATGATATTTAGTAAATGGAATTAAACACGCACTGGAACGACCCCTTTAACATTGGAAGTGAAGTATATTTTGGGGTGTGTGTGCGCTTTTAGGGTTAGAATTTGATTGACATGGCTACTTTTATTGATGCTGCATATTAGTTAGTTCTTTGCCAGGACTCATTGATTCCTCTTCGTTGTTAAAAACCCTGCAATTATTATAGCAACCCCTGTATAGAAATTTAGGACTGGATTCAAAATGTATTAATGGTAAAATAAACGTTATGTTCTTGAGAAACAGTTTTACAGTGTTAAACAGCAAAGGAGGGGGGATGCTTCCTCTTACCAAGGAGCTAATTTTACAAGAATTTGCTGAATTTTTAGATTTAAGAAATTTGAAAATAAATTTCAAAAGAGGACATGTTAAATATATTATCAAAGATCTTATTAGTAGGTTAGCCATTCATTTCGGTAACGCCCTTTAAAAAGGCACCAGATGGCAGCTGTGTGGCAACCACACAAAAGCTCGACAACGCTACCGTGGTAACAAGACATCGATTTAACACTTTCCTAAGCCCCTCCCACTGCTGTTCCTCTGATTTGGGGAATCGGCCCATTCACAGGAACAAACAGACTGGAGAGATTAGCCACACGATGTGACCAGGGGGAACCATATGGCCTGTGTTTTAGAGGGTGTGTGTGTGTGTGTACACACAGTGTTTTTCCACAGCTGAGTCTCACTTTTCTGGATGTCATTTATTGAAGGACTTTTTGTGAGTGTGTAACACGTATAAATGCATATACTGCACATTCTGCATGCAGTTTCATTTAATAATCAGGTTGCTTTCCTTCGATATAAACTAACAAAAACTATGATAATTCTTTTATGTAGCTTCTCACCAGCCAAATGCAGTAAAATAAATAAATATATTAGCCAACCGACCAACAAGAAGTATGTATAAGATCTTCTATCCCAATTATAATTCATAAAAATTCCGTACAACAGCCTCGCGAGTGTCACTGCATGTGCTCAGAACCAGAGAGAAAAAAACAGCGCTGCGAGCATCAGCCCAGATGTTAAAGGCTGTGCAGCTTAGATTCGGCTTCCTATGCAGTGTTTATCACTCTTGGCTTCACAGCTGTACACCACACAAAGCCTCTCACGTGAGGAACAGCAGAAGGAAGAACCCAAAGTGAAATGTGTCAAAAGGCGATGATGCAACAACTCATGTAATCTAGTATTCAGCAGCGCCAGGCTTCTGGTTCTGAGGGGTGAATTGGGCAATGCGGTTTGAAGATTTTTAGGATAAGTCTGCGGCAAAAGAAAAGTAGCGTGCCTTCGGGCTGACCATTTTGTAAAGATCATTTTCAATGCTAAAGTGCGCCACAGTTCGCACATATAAACAATTGAATCTGCAAATATCTTCAAGAGGCAAGAGACAATCCCAAATATGACAGAAGCTAAACTGAATCATAAAAACAACGATTGCACCGTGGCCCCTTTTATAACAGGAATAACACGGCTCTAACAAATTTTAAATTAGTTTAATTCACTCAATTCAATGTAGGCCTCAGTCATTTGTAGGTACAGACAAAATGATGTATTGGATCTCATTTCATTTTCAACAGCCAGCTGTTTGGAGAATAGCTGGACAAGAGAAAAAGCAGCATCTGTGCTGTTCATGTCACGAGTCCTGCTTTAGTTGATTTCACAATTCTCTGTGAAGTATAGCGAGAGATGTGTTTGACATACTGAAATGAAAAAAACTAAAAAAAAACTGTTGTAATGATGTTGCAATGCTGAAAACAAACATAAACATAAAAAGGACTCTCTAGCTTTCGTATTTCGCCTTCATACTCAACACAACAATTGCATGCTTTGAAAGCCATCAAGTCCTTCACGTCTTCACCATGTGGATGTAGTCACCATGATATCTTTGTGGCACGTTATGGAGAAGCGATTATGTTTTAGGGGGTTATAATCCCCAGCTATAGAGCCCTTCTGTCTAAACAGTTGAAAGTGTTTGATCGAAAAACTACATGATGTGCTACGGTTATTGTTTTCTATATGGTTTAGACAACTATATTCCTGTTTATCGGGCAAAAAAAGACATTTAAAATGTCAATTTGGGCTGTAGGAAATTAACACAAGCAATTTTAACTATTTCCTCACGTACACAACAAGGACTCCATTATTTGAGAAAATAATCTCAGAATGAATCGATAATAGAAATAATGGTGATTTGTCAAAATTTGATCAAAATAAAAAAAGATGCTTCGATGCAAAATAAAAAAAGATGCTTCATTCTCACAGTATTTGTAGTGTGCAACTTATTCATTGAGATCAGGTGCCGCACACACAAGCCATTCCAGCCTGAAAATCAATAGACGTAATGAAACCTCGATGCTCCAACTGACACAGTAAACACAGCTGCCACACACATGCAAAAAGGGCACAAATGCACTGTACGTGAAAATAAAAAGGATTTAAATCTTTTCCCTTTTTTTCCCTCCTCTTTGCTTTTGTTCCCATGAGAGATCAACATTTGAAATCACTGTCGCCCTGGCAGCTGGAAAAATAACTAAGCCCCTTATATGAGTGTCTTCTTCTTGTAGCGCCTGAAGAACCATCACAATAAATGGTAACACGAGACAATGAGATTAAAAGCAGCCGCACAGGCTCTTCTGTATCAGCTGAAAGCAAAACACACACTTATTTCTACAATGGTCATGAACAGCACAGCTGCTGGTTGACTGAACCGTGTTGTGGCGCGTTTGTAGTAAAAACATTCCACATGACAACGATAACCGGGACTACAAAATACATGGGAATCATTTGCATTTGATTTGAATGAATACTTTCAGTCATTCAAGACATTCTCACAAGTTCTGTACAAAGCACCTACTGCACGGGGATCAACTGACAAAGCCTCTTAGTTCAGTAACTAAACATCTCCAAAAGCTAATTACAGATTCATTTGATTCATACGAATGCACATGAACCCACCCTCCACGCGCTGCTTTGCCAACAGCCTGTGTGTCTTGGCCTCGGGGTGCAATGACGCGTAACGAGCGAGTGCAGCTCGTCAGCTGATGTCCGATCGGCTGTACATCAGCAGTTGTGCTTGAGCTCTGTCAATGATCACGCTCATGCTGACAGCGCAGGAGAAAACATTGAAGTGATGATTGCGCTGAGGTACACCCAGCAAACGCTTTATTATGCACGTACACTCTGTAGAGCGGTCCAACAGAGTTTAGTTGCCAGGCAACAGCTACGGTTCATGTGAACTCCCTGTGAGGTGATTACCTCCACATAAAGTCATTTATTATAGACGTATTCCTTGACAGCAACAAGGAATATATAAAAGACGGTTGTGATGTCACAAAACTGCCATTGGTGCTAAGCGGTATAGTTGACCGAATAAACTCATTATAGTATATTATGCCTTTATAAATCTGGATTTTTGGAGACCCACAACATGGGATATAATTACATTGAGAAAGAAACATAATAGTCTTTTCTTTTTTAAATATATTTTTCACTAAAAGTTGAAACAGCCTATTCTCCAAATTGATAAATTAAATAAATATTTGGATGTTGTAATTTCAACAACATGGTCAGGATAAATATCTCAATCTGCTGGGAAGATCTGTGAAGGGAAATTGTATTGGAAAACAACCACATAGCAAAATACGTGGTTGCCTTCGGGCAAAAGCACAAAAGTATGTCGGCTCAGCTGTAACTGTGAAGCCAACACTTCTAAAAATAATGTTCCATAGAGTCCCAAAAATAATGGTGTTATGACATAATTAAAACGTTTGCTGGGAAACTTTTGCATTATTATGCACTATTTGGGAAGTAAGTACTAATCCACCAGAGCAAAAACAAACAGCGAGGAGGTCAGCGTGATGAAGATGGAACGACAGAGGTAGACGGGGGTGGAGGGTGGAGTCAGGCACACAGAGATGGAGAGTGACAGGAGGAAAGAAAGGATCGGTTCAGGTGAGAAGGAGGAGGACACTACGTGGGAAGCAACCCCAAGAAGGGAAGCGAATGTGATTATTTGACAACCTCATGGGACTTTCGATCACAGGACTGTGACACCATCCTGTCGAGGACACGGTCATCCTACCAACACTCATGACCTGACACCCTTAGCACAATCTCCCATTTAGAAAAGCTATGTGCTTTTTCATTTAGGAGAAAAGTGGGTTTCCAGAGCTTTACAAGTTTGAACTTCAAAAGGTTAGTTGAAAGCGAGATTGGCTTTTAAGTTAAGCTCAACGACTCATTTTCCTGTATGTAATGCAACAATAAAATGGGTCTAAAAAAACTAATACTAATACCTGTACATTTTAGTGATTTATAAACTTATTCTGATGAATATTAGGGGTAATATCATGAATAACAACTATTTTGCGAATAATTCTTAACTTTAAGTCACCACCACTGAGCTGAAAGCGCTGGTGTTCAGGTTATGACATGTATTAAGCCACTAAGGCCCTTTGCATTTAGACAGAACCAAGTACAGCAAGGAAGTAATTCACTATACAACACAAATATATGCAGGGCTCATATCTCTCTGATAAGTAATAATGAAGCAAGTGGTTGTGTAGAGCTCAGTTCATGCAGTAGCTCCTAGAATACCGTTTTAAATAAAACGTCGGACTGAATACGAACCCTGTCAGCCTTCTATGTGGGGGATACAAATATCACCAAAGTAGGAATCCCAGCTGGGGGATAATTTTAGGTTTTCAAGTGTCACAAGCAGTGACGCTCACAAGAAACCATCACACTGCACCACACAGCCAATCCCAGTGACTCAAGTAAAGAAATATCACAATGAGTGAGGGAAATCCTTATCAAACACAGAACAGAAACAAGTGTATGTTATGTAAAATGGTTGACAGTTGTCAAAAAGAAAAATGTACACTATTGTTGCGGTGATGAAAGCAAAAAGCTTCTTAAAATGTGAGGACAAATGCATGAAGATGTCACTGTGGGTCATGGGAAAGCATGTTGTGACTCAGGAGATAGATAGGGTCATCCACTAATCAAATTATTACCGGCTCCTTTAGTCTCCATGTTTGAATGTCCCTGGGAAAAACACTGCAAGCCTTGCCATGGATGCCCAATATCAGACAAAAAGTCAACTTGTTAAGCCCCAAAACCATCCTCAGTTACATTGGGGGATTACATTTTATCTACAGGAGATCAAAGGCCATGACAACATATTTTGAGCGGGTGTTGTAGGAGTGGAGAGGAGTGAGTTAAAAATGGTTGTCATGGTTGCCATTAGTCCTCCTCCTTTCAGGGCACCGCTGACAGCGCTTGTCAGTAGCTTGACAATGTCGTGACGTTTGCTCCCAGTGTGTAGACTCAGTGTGGCAGCAGTGATAATCTCTCCCACTGCGCTTCTGCTGGTTTTTCCTTCTCTAGGTGTAACTTTATTTGAAACTGTTTAAATGAGTCACTCGGGCAGTGTCCACACTGAAATCAATCAAAAACAATTACGCCTTAACATCAAACTGTACACAGATCAGCAGGCAAACAGGTTGTTCAAGTAATAACTTTACATCAAATAAGTGTATTTTCCTGGTACAATAAGCTAATCAAGCTTTTCCTTTATCATATGCACTTTAGATGAATATATCAATTCCATTGGATAAATATGTTATAGTTAAGAAACGCCACTCAAATGGATTGTTACAGTTAAAGTGATATGATGCCTGACACAAAACAAAAACAACCATGACCGCAGGCCTTAGTTAATGTATAATTACAACATAATACGTATAACATCACAAACGCTGTTAATGACAAAACCAAAGTGGCTGACCAGACCCCCAACTGCAACGATAGATAAACATACATGCCGCGTGCACGCACCCACGCAGTCAGCCGCTCTGTGGTACCACCTGCCACTCCACATACACATCACGGGGACAAGATATTTCAGATCGGGTCAGAAGCAAAGCAACGAGCACCGTCCTGTGCAGAACAACCCAATGGCAGCAATGTTGACTTCTTCACTGGACATGTCTTAAACGGCTTGGCTGTGTATATTGACATCCGCTGTCAACTTCCAAGTGGAAGCTGCACCCGTCTCTCGCTCTCTCTCTCCAATATTACCAAAGACAGGCGAGATCACAAATACATTAGCGCCTCACTTGGCAACAGACTGCAAATCCGGATTTATCCCGTGTGTCTTTCTCACAGTCATTCTCAAGACTGATTAACGTTGACGCTAAATCTGTGGCGTTAGTACCCACAATAGGCGATATAAATCGATTACAAGCCAAACAGCGCCCGCCCGCGCCCTCGGTTACTGTGTGTTGGTTCGTGACTGGCAAAGCGAGCAAGACAATAACGGTCGGCTTGGGAATAAAAAGCCTGTGGTTAAAGCGGATAATCTCCAGGCGCCGCATCAAACGGACTCACGCAGCATCCATGTTGGTTACGATAGCCAGCGCTGGGCGATATGCCTGCTTTGAGGAACCCCGCTAGCACTGAGCGCTAGCTCGCTAACTAATCCAAGGGCAGCGGACCTGACTAGTGTTAGCCCGCTAGCTCACTGTGAGCGTTCCTTACCTTGTTTCGGTGGGGCTTCTGCTTGTCTTTAGATTGAGCGTTAACGTTAACTCTATTTATATTATACTCTCATTCCAGTTGTGGGTTGCTTTCCGCCGCTGAAACCATTCAAACAGCCGGTGGAACAGCCACAGAGCTAACGGCTACACCAGGAAGGAAGAAACTGTCAGTCGTAGCTGAGCGGAGCGCAGAAACCCTCCCACCGGATCCCCCGCCCTCTCGTCCAAAGCGCGCTCGCGGTGAGGTGGGCGCGCTCACGACAAGACAGGAAGTCAGGACTGTTGTACGTTGAGGACGTTAGAGCATCTTTGCTAGTAGCAACCCAGGAAGAAAAAGTTTATGAACTCTGCCAACACAACTTCAGGTATTTGAACACGATCCGTTTGTAAACGTCACCTTTAAATGTGGTTGGTCCTGTGCTAAATTGGCAGTTGTTAAAAAAAATGAAGGACTTTTACTCGTTGGATACGTTTAGACATATGGCCTTTGTTGCTCATGGGTTTAGCTAAGTCATGGGCTAACGCTAGCATTAATATCCGGCATGACAAAGCCAGAACTGCGCATAGCTAACATCTTCTGGCTAACTGCTACTTTCTTTTAGCTTCGCTAAGAAAAGTATATCTGACTAAAACGAACTGCTCAAAACTCCCGAAACAGTTAGATTTTACCACCAAACTATTGTTACGATGCATTATCAAGTACACAGTGCCGTAACGTTACGAACATTACACGAAATAGATTTCAATCTAACGTTACAACCTAACGTCACAATTGACTTTAGTATAAAAGGAGCAATTCCTCTGTGCAAACTGTTATGTTGACTGCTACAAGTAACGTTAACTAACTTTAAGTCTAAAGTCCTGCATTGCGTAAGAACCACTTACAAAAAAGTAATTTACAAAACGCGCTAATTTATGTTCATGTCCAAAACTATAAGAAATGACTGCGTGAAGTGACGTTACAATAAAGTGCTCCAATTGATTTCTCCTCTTCATAGTTTTGTTACTCATACCAGCAGTTCACAGTCATGTCATGGCACAGTGAAATTTTAGCTAAGCTATGGCGTCGCTAACCTGACCCTCTTTTCTTTTCCCACTGCATCCAGGCTTATTTACCAACAGATCTTAAGATGTCGTCGGGTGCTCTCTTTCCAAGCCTGGTGAGCGGCTCCAGGGGAAGCACCAGCAAATATTTGGTGGAGTTTCGTGCCGGGAAAATGACCTTGAAGGGAAACGTAGTGACACCAGACAAGCGCAAGGGCTCTGTATACATCCAACAGTCCGACGACTCCCTGATTCACTTCTGCTGGAAGGATAGGACATCTGGAAATGTTGACGATGTGAGTAACAGCCTACTATTACTGTGTGACATTTTCTAGTTGTTGGCAAAAAAAAATTGTTGTCCTCATCAGGGACGTTTGTTACATCCTCTGATTTTAAAACTATTATTAAATATCTAGTTTTTATATTTGAATAAATTGTAATTTGCAGTCAGTCAACAGTGCCTCATGCAGTTGTTCCAAATATTGGGGATTTAAACATGGGCCTTTGTGGTACTGGTAGGGTCTCTTCTCTCATTTTCTGTCATCTTACATTTGTGACCTATTGAGCTTGGTATATCAATGTCGAAATGTAAAAACACCATAAAGATAACAAAAAAGTTTGTTTTATTATAGACCACATTTTTTAACTGGTTTCGGGTACTATGTTACGGGTACTAAACCTTTGCTCAGCCAATTTATTCCCATAGCACTAGAAAGCAGGATTGATTGGCATTTTGTTAACTTTTCTTATTCAAGCTCTAACTGCAAATACCTAGTCATTCGTAATTCAGGTGGGAATGATTTTTGTCTGTCATATTGCCCATTTCTATTCATTCTTTATTTGTACATACAAGCCCTTTATAAACAAGCATGCCTACACATTGCATCCTTATTTAGCTGGACTTCCACACAGCAAACAAGGTGGCCGTATCTTTTCTTTCAGCAGTTTGGTTGATGTTAATTTGTTGTGGCAGAGCGTTTCTTCTGCCGCTCTCTCTTTAATGTTTTTTGTTGTGGCTTTCCTTTACCAGGACCTGATCATCTTCCCTGATGACTGTGAGTTCAAGAAGGTGAGCCAGTGCACTACCGGACGTGTCTTTGTGCTGAAGTTCAAGGCTGGATCTAAGAGACTGTTCTTCTGGATGCAGGTGAGAGGAGGAGACCCCTCATCTTCTTTCTAAAGGGAGGAGAAATGGAGACTGTCTTTTGTGAATGAATGACTTCGGTGTCTATTTATGTGCAGGCAAATGGATGGTCAATAGAAGGAAACTGAGTGGAAAGATTGGTCAATAGAAGGAAACTGAGTGGAAAGTGAAGTGGCAGGCAATACGAGTGAGGAGCAGAGAAGTGAGATTATTATATATATGATTATGGGGTGCATGTGGCTGTAATAAGTAAATTAGTCAGTCAGCCACACATGTTTTTCCTGGATTTGTTTTTGTCCTTTTTATAATCCTGTGTTTAAAAAGATTTACTCATTTGTTATATTTTGTCCATTAGTTTTAAGTGATGTTGTTTATAGTAAAGTCATTTGATTTACCATTTTCTTATGAAACAGACAGTAAAGTTAGTTAAATTCAATCATCATTTCGGTTTTGTGAAATTGGTCCTTCTTCATCACACAGGAATAATTGACGGATCGTTTGGGATTGAATGGAACCAGTTTAGTTTGTGGAGAATTCAACTGTGGATTTCAATCAATTCCTGCTTGCATTATTTCCATCAGGAGCCAAAGACTGACAAAGATGATGAGTACTGTCGTAAGGTGAATGAGTACCTGAACAACCCTCCCATTCCTGGAGCGGCAGGAAGCGGAGGCGGCAGCGGGCACGAACTCTCTGCACTCGCAGGAGAGGGAGGCCTGCAAAACCTGCTGGGAAATATGAGCCACAACCAACTGATGCAGCTGATCGGACCAACCGGACTGGGAGGACTGGGTAGGTCGCACTGACTAAATTCTTTAGATATTTACAAGTCTTGAGACTCGTAAAACTAGGGAAACTAGCCTGAACATGGTAACGAAGAAGTGTGTAGTGTAGATATGTTATTTAGTGGTTTCAAATTCAAATAGGACATCACTTTGGACTCTTTTTGATTTCTTCGTGTTTGTTTAAGGAGGTTTGGGAGCTCTAGCAGGACCAGGACTTGCCAACCTGCTGGGCAGTGGAGGACCTGCCACAAGCAGCTCCTCATCCAGGTAACACTGAACACTGATGTAGAACCGGTTATGTGTAAAAAAAAAAAAAATATATGAGGAATTACTTTTGAATATTTATACTATTCGGTCTTAGCTCTCGTAGCCAGTCGGCAGCCGCAACTCCATCATCCGGTGGAGCCCCCCGACTGAGTTCCTCTCAGGCCCCCACCACCCCTGTGACTCCTGCTGCCACAGCTGTTACCCCTTCTAGTGTTGCTCCTTCCACACCAGGTACATGAAGTACTGTCATTATTGTGCCAATTAAGAAAGAGAAACAAGCAGTGTGCCCCTTTTTGATTTTTAACTAGTTTTCTCCGTCTCCTCTGCAGCTTCAGCTCAGACCCCACTGGCCCCAGCTTCTGTTGGAAGCCCCGGCTCCCACCAGCCAATCCAGCTCAGTGACCTTCAGAGCATCCTCGCCACCATGAATGTCCCAGCAGCGTCGGCTGCTCAGGGCGCAGCGGGTGAGTGTTATCAAACCCACCGATCAGATTATTTGATGCGTTTGAGTTACCATGCGAGAAAATATAAAGAGTAGATTGGCAGATATCCATCAGCAGTAAATCTTTATTTCACACAAGAATGTAACTTATTAATGAGCAGTTCCCGGCTGTTTCACCACTGTTGAGTGCAAGAGGATGAAATGTGGGGTAAGGATGACTGACAGTGCTCCTCTCCTGTCCTCTAGTGGACTTAGCAAGCATTTGCACCCCGGAGATGATGGCTCCCATCCTCACCAACGCTGAGGTCCAGCAGAGGCTCCTGCCATTTCTCCCCAGTGGAGAAAGTTTACTGCAGAGTGCCAATGAGATCCAGAACACAATCAACTCACCTCAGTTCCAACAGGTAAGAGGAACACAGAAATTCCTGTCGAGAAGTGTATTGAAGGAAATAATGGACCTACATTACAGCTGTAAGGCTTTCAAATACTGAGCGTGTAGCACTGTAGTCTTCCAGTTTGGATTTCATAACCTTAAATGACATATTTTGACTCGCTGTACCCGATTTGAGCTCATCAAGTGTGAGTAGGCTTTGAGCTTGTTTAAGTACTGCAGCATGACATAAGACAGTGAATGAACCCCATGGGCTGTTTCCTTCCTTCCTGCAGTCGATGAGTATGTTCAGCAGTGCCTTGGCCTCCGGCCAGCTCGGCCCTCTCATGAGTCAGTTTGGTCTTCCGGCAGAAGCCGTGGACGCTGCCAACCGAGGAGGTGAGACGTGTGCAATACCAGATGGACTGGGAACATATGCTATTGCCTATTTTTTTTAAAACTTACACATGTATTCTTGTGTCTTCCTGTCAGATGTTGAGGCTTTTGCCAAAGCCATGCAGGACAGTAAAGCGAAAAAAGACGACGAGGACATGAGTCTGGATTAGAGCTCACTCTGCCAAGCCGGAGATCCTCTTGTTCCAGCACAGCAGTTGGGCCAGTTTTCCCTGTAACTACTAAGCCCAAAGTTAGATTTTTGTTTTTCTTCTTTTGTTAGCCTGACTGAGTGCAGAGGCTGTCAGGCTCTTTTGTGATTCACTCTTAATAAAACATGATTGGCATCCACAACTTGCCTCCAGTCGTATCTTTTTGCACAGGGGGGAAAAGAAAACACTAAAGAGTGTAATTTGTAAAAAGATTTTATTTAAACACATTTAGAAACATGGGGTCTGGGAGTGATAGCTTATTCTTTGTGAATTTCTTTTTAAAAGTGGTTAGATTACATACAAGATTTCACACACATGTTTGGTACATGTTTACAATTATGATGGAATAGAGATGGGAAATGTTCCCTGAGTCAGCACACGAGCTGGCAGATGGGGTGGTTGTTAGTTATCTTCATATAGGAATTAATTCCAGTAAATTTGGGTTTTATTACCCGGAATGACTGACGTCAGATACATTACGCCTTTCTGATTGGGATATTGACATGTGCACCCTTCTAGTGGTGGTTGACCTGAAAGCTGCAATATTAAAATGGATTGTGAGGCAAAGAAGGCAGCGATCGTCTACCTAAATGGTTATAATTGCGTTTTGGATTTTCACTGAGACTCTTAATGATCCCAAAATGTCCAGTCATAGTGCCAGTTCCAGGGGACATTGCTCATACATACGGGTTCACAGTGTACCGACTCTTAACATTTTGCTAGAGATGCACAATACACAGCTGCATGTATTTCTAACTATTTATAATGCAGTGTTTCACCTAGGTTTACAACCTCGGGGGGGGGAGGTAGTTATCTCTGTCCGATGGTGTCGAGGCGAATCGGCCCTACTGCTGCTAAGCAAATGTTTTGATTTTTTTAAATTCCAGACTTTTTCAGGGTGGCGCTAATTTAATGGTAGGGGAAACACTGGATTCAGGAAATGAATCTTGCACCTTTTGCTTCCAAAAGCCAGGCAATTAAAGCGCTGATGTTCGCTCCCTTGTATCAGTGCATCTCTGCGGCGGCAGTCGTTATAGCACCCTCTAGCACAAAGACAAACCAGTAATATTGCAACAACAAACTGTAAAATAGAAAATATACATTTTTCTGAAAATAGAAAATAAATATTAATATATATTTTAAATTAGCTACAGTAACATGACACCCACCACCAGTAATTTGCAGTCGGGTATGTGAGGATAAGATTGAGTGTGTGTTGGGTTTACATGTGAGGGCAGCCCTGCGTCCCCACGGCTCCGTGCACAGCGAGGGGCTTGGACAACATGGCGGGTCGGCGGTTGATCGTCACTGCGCGGACGCAGCCGTGAAAGACCGGCAAACCTGCAGGTAGACCCGGGACGGTGACGCCGTCTGAGAGGGGGGGGCAGAGAGGGAAGAACATGCTCAACAGAAATCTAGAATTTCCTCTCTCAGCAAATCACATGTCCACGTCCGTCCAAAGTGTCATCACCTCAAGGATGCACGATTTGAGTGACGTTTCTAGAACATTGCGATTATACGTTTTTCAATAGTTTAATACTCGATTTATCAAGAACGCTTTCTAATATCTTAGTAATGTAAATAACAATACATGCTGTTTGTATTGTGATGTTACATGTATTGTCTGAGATGTGTAGCACTTTGGAAAACATTCCCCTTATAATAATGTATGAAGTCTTGAATAAGAAAAAAGTTAAAATATTGCGAAATTATGGGTATATGATCCAAATGAATAGAAATTATATCAGATGGTGGTTCTTTGTGGAAAAACAGCTTCGGGGCAAAGACTATGGGCTGTACTCCTGTACGGGGTGAATGTGGACTCACCGGGTACCCCTCCAAGGTAAACGGTCTCTTTGGACCCCGCAGACCGGCTCTGTTTGGGGCCGACGCTGTGCTGCGTATCTCCATCCACATGGAGCTGCAGGACATTGTTCTTCTTCACCACTGGAGACGACAAAACATCACCATCATCATCATCTCGGGTACAATGGGGCAACAACACGGTGACGTGCAATTCGTTGACGTAAACTCACCTGTGATCGTGTGCCAGCGGCCATTACATAGAGGTTCCTCAGGAGTGAAGGAGGTAGAGAATTCACCTTTACCGCTGTTAAACGAAACCGTCACCTACACACACACACACACACACAATTCAGTTCATTTCACAATGCAGTACAATAATAATTATTTTAAAAATTTCCTCCACAATTTGAAACCAATAGTCTCCAGCTGTTGTTCTCTCACCTCTCCCTGGTTGAGGACCAAACTCAGGCGCTGGTCAGGTGATGTCCCAGCATGAAACAGCAGCCCAGAGTCCAAGACGGGCCGAACCTCCAACTGGATTTCCAGATCCCGACCCAAAACTAAGGACTCATCTGCAGGGGGGAGAAAAAAAAGCGCCTTAAATCAGGACACATCGTGACCCAGACGAGGAGACGCGTCGTGAATGAACACTGAAGAAGATTGCATATGAATACCTATCGCCATGTGTCCTCCCTGGCCAGAGAAATATGCTCCGGGCTGCAGAGGACTCTGGAAGCAGGGGACCGTCCCCTGGCTGTGAGCGGGGCTCCCTGGACGGGCTTCGTTCAGCGTCAGGTCCCTGACACAACCGGCGAAGCCACTAGAGCCTGGAGCCTGGAGTTTAACCAAAAAAAACAACACAGGCAGAAACTCATGAAGGAAAGATATGTGGTGACGCTCAGCGTTGCAATGTAGTTCTGTCTTCTATTATAGTTTTACTAATACCATTATTTAATTCCTCCATTACTCTGTATTTAAATCTTTTACTATGCAGTTATTTGATTAGAAATGAATCTCTGATGTTTTCCAACCACGTCTTATTTCTATTATTTAGCTATAATCCAATTGTTCCGATGGATATGACATCCAGCAGTGTAGCTGACTGGCGAGTGTAGTCTGTGGTGTGGGTGTCTTACCCTCAGCGAGGGCGGGACTCCTCCGACATATAAAGAAAGCCCAGACAGACGAGTCCCGTCTCCTCCGGGGATTCTCTTTGACTGGGCGTCGATACCATCCAGTATGAGGCTGATCTTCTCTCCTTGGCGCTTTATAAACACCTGAAGGGACAAAGACGGAGCGGATGAGATAGTCAGGGGGATCAGACACAGGATTGTGGGATGAAATATTGTCGCTCGCTAGGTCACGTGACCGTGCCTGTAACCTCACCCTGTGCCACTGGTTGTCGTTGTACTTCTTGCGGCTCCGCAGGCTGACCTTCCTCTTCCCTCCGTCCAGCAAGAGCAACAGGTGGCCGCCTGACACGCTGAGTGACATCACAGCCGCGCCGCGCGGTCCGCCGGCTGCGTACAGCACCGAGCCATCAGAGGAGTTGATCCTCACCGCCATGGAGATTTGAGGCCTTGGGGGGGGGGGGGGGATAAGGGGTGAGACAGAGAGCATGACAACATGGAACCTAAAACGGCCGGTAAAGCCGCCGTGTTTGAGATAATTCCCCCATTTCAACAGCCTTGGCAAACTGGACGGGATGAGTTCTCCCAACAGTGTGTTCCCACTCACATTGAACTGAGCGAGCCGGCCTGCAGGGTGTATCTCTGGTAGCTGTGTGTGGAGCCGCTGAAGTGCGTCGCTCCGGCATCCCGGTCCGTCCGCTCGCCCCGACAGGACGCCCTGGTGTTACGGCTCCGAGCCCCAGAGGGCTTCTTGTTCTTTCCCTGTAGAAGAGAGAGAGAGAGAGAGAGAGAGAGAGAGAGTTTTTACACATATATTTGTTGTTTGTACGCAAGAAAAGCAGAGATTGCTGTGTGTGTGTGTGTGTGTGTACCTTGGATTTGTTGCTGTTTTTGGGCCGGGCAGCGACGATCTGCTGAGGTTTTTTGGCAGCAGGACAGGCGAGAGGAACGTTGACGTTTTCTTTCACCTTGAGCAGGTTCAATACCATCTGAGCACCCTTTTCACTAAAGACAAGAGTCACGTGCACAAACTACAGATGAGGCTGAGTTGCAATACAAGCATGTGTGGTAACAATTCATCATGCAGGACACACACAAACCATTATCCATAATGTTAATGATTTGAATATCAATCAGGTAAAATGACAAACATATATGTATATCATGTACATTTAAGGCTCTGGGTCTTGAGTTAAAGGACACTTATCAAGCTACAAAAGGTTCTTTGTTAAAACAGGAACCCTTACTCTCGTCCATGTTTTTTTTTATCATTTAAAGCTCAACGAGGGTCACGAACGCTAAGCTAACCCCAGATTTGACCCCACCGTGCTTTATTAATTATTGTACACCTGGATGTGTGTTCACCATCTGGCACCTTGTTTTTTTATGCGTTTACAGACGTTGACGGCCAGAAATGTACATTGAAATAAGAAAAAAAAACACACCGAGACACTGTAGCGCACTTTTAGTTGGTCCTAACTGGGGTTGTTTTTGTATCAGTCTCCACGTGGTTTTTTTCACCCTGCCATCACTTCTCACCTCCTGATGAAAACATTGCTGACACATCCTGTGAGATTGGCGAGGCTCTGGTCGGGCATTCCTCCCAGGAAGGTGCTTCCCTCCGTGGTCGTGACACTAGGCCCCCCGCTCTCCACCGTGCCCTCCTTGGCCTTCTCCAGCACGTCATCCACATACAGACGCATCCTAAGGCAGGGTGAGCAATGCCGCACTCAGCACAATGGCAACAGTTCACGCTTCATATGTCTTCTTAGCTTGATGTGGCCTAACACAGGGTTACAGAGTCAGCCTACCCGTTGATGTTGTTGTAGAGAGCAATGTAGTGGCTGTTGTCATCGTTGTACGTCTTTTGCGTTTTAATCTCACGGTCGCCAGCTCTCACTATGACCCGGCCCTCCTGCAATAGCACCTGACACACTCCGTCCTTTACACACACACACACACACACAAAAAAGAATACAATATTTGAGAAGATGAAAATGAAGAATTCCAATGCAGGTGAAAGGCAAACATCAGTAAAGATCATTTTTTTAAAGTAATGACTGATTTAAGATAGCAGTAAATAAGAGACAGAGGAAACAGGTGTAGGTTGGTTACTCGTCAGACCTGATCGTGGTGGTAGAACATGAGTCCCTCCTTCTGCCCGGTCCTGAAGCCGAAGCTGGAGTAGAAGTTATTTCCAAGAGTGGGAACGTTGGACAGGGACAAGTCCAGGTAGCTCTGACCAGAGAAATAAGCCCCCCGAGCAACCTTCATGAACACACACACACACACACACACACACACACACACACACACACACACACACACACACACACACACACACACACACAGAAGGTCAAGACAATTCCTGATTCAGCACAAAGGCTGAATTACAGAGAAAACACATATTTGTGGAAATTCACATCTATGTGATAATAATGGTTTAAGGGTTGCAATAATATCCGGTAAGAAATAGTTACACCTTTGCACTCTTTTACAGGTTCAGGGATTCAAATTTAATTTGGTGGGTTATTTAATAAAGTCATTTTTTTCAATTTTGGATTATAAACTTATTATGAAACACGTTTGTTCACCACTGGTGTAATTATTTACAAACTGCCATGCATTTCAGGTTCAATAAATGGTTGAACACAAAGTGGCAGCACTGACTGACTAATAACACTGAATGCCATTAAATGTACTCCTCCTTAAATGATGGGCTGCGTTTTCTTACCAACAGGTCACTGTCGCAGCCAAAACTGACTCCGGAGTTCTTCATCCTCTTCAGGTCGATGTGAGAAGTCTGGGCCTTCACATTCCTGAAACAGCCCTTCACAGCACCCCGATTTGAAAACACAGTCTTCAACCTGAAAACACACAGAGACAGAATGAAACGACCTGACCGAAGTAAAGCTGAATGTTTAGGACAATGTAGGGGGGGTAGAATCACTCCTCCAAATCCCCTTGGAACTGTTATGGGCTTATATCATTGTCATATATGCATTCACCTGATCAATTTATGTCAACGCAAGCCAAATTTGTTTTGTTGAAGCCCACTTTAATGAATCAGAAATTTTCCTCATGGGTCTCTTCTTTTATTCAAATACATCTAAAATGAAAAAAAGCTTTCCGGAGGCCTTGAGAGGCAAGCAGGATTAGATTATTTCCGTTAATCGATTATCTGTCAAAAATGAAATAGAAATTAAAATAGCTTTCTATTGTTCACGACTTAACAGTTTAAAATAAGCTGTGCTTGTTGTATTACTGGCCTCTCAAATGACATACATTTATTAACAGCTAAGGCTGTGGTTAGTTTTGTAAATATTTGCTCATAAACTGAGGGCAACATAAAGTATCATCAAGCAACTCCCCCTTTAGGGGATATGAATATCTGCAACAAAACCCATGGCAATCGGTGCACTATTCATTTGTGAAAACTGCTCACTTCTCAGGCATCATCTGCTCCGGTACTCCTCCGAGGTAGTAGCTGCTGCCGAACTCAGGGATGCTCTCTGCGAACTTGTGGGTGTAGAGGCCAACGCGGTTGTTTCTCACCACCATAAGGTTCGTACTTCGCATGATGATGATCTCCAGCTATGCAATTAAAAACAATCGGGCACACGTCGATAGAGTACACTTGAAAATGAAATCCAACACAAAAAATTTAACAAGAAATGGTCCTTCTTAACATGAATATGATGCATAAAGAAATGAGTCACAATGTGTCATGCACGCGGAAAAGCCGTGGCCAGAGGCACGTGGCAGACTTACAGCTTTGGGGTCTGCGTCACTGATCATCAGGAATTCAGATGAAGGGTCTTTGGGCTCGAGCTCCATCAGTTCACCGCTGAAGTCATAGAAAACCTTCAGCCTGCCCCCAAGTACCGCCAGACACAGGAAGTGATTCTGATGGAGGAGAGAGAGAGACGTTGAGAAAACATTGAACCATATTGGTAGTACAGTAATGAATAGAGCCCAATACAAGAAACGTGGAAGTCAATACTCACTAATGTTGAGTTTCAATTAATTGGATAACCCTCACCCCAAATATCTTTATAAGGATCCCTTAAATTTGAACACGTTCCGGACGGAGCAGGACACAAGAAAAAACAAACTTGTGTATTTCTCTACTGCAATTTATTTGAAAAGTATTTACCTCCTTTTGCAGCATGAGCAGTATTCCTTTGTGCGAGAGCAGCTTGACTTCCTGTTCAAAGCGCTGAACGGAGGTCGTTTCACCAGACAAGGTGATCTCAGCAAAGCCGGTACCGTCAAAGTAAGCTGCGTCGTTCACCCAGGGCTGAGTCGCTATCGGCTTGGACCTTTTTTTAACCCATAATGATTCATACAGGACGAAAATAAGAAAGCAAGTTAAGTTAAATGGTAAGAAAATATGTAAAAAAGATATTCTTTTTAGAACCATATGCTGGGGGTTATTTATGTTGTTAATTTGGTAAATTAAATGACATGTTGTACACCGACCTGCCGTAAGGTCTCTCCGCTGTGGTGTTAAGTTGGAAGATGTTTTCAAAGTTATACAGACTGAGCACTTCCTCGTTGAGCGTATCCAACTCGATACAGCCCTTAAAGTAAGGCAGAGCCAGCGGGGGGGGGGGCTGAAAAACAAAAGGAGAATAATGATAAACCAACTATATACTAATCTAAATAAACCCAAATATGTTTGGAAAGTTTTCCTGATTCTAATACAGTTCATGTTGTTTAAATTCTCTTTTCATTTCTTCTTCTTTATATGTTTCAAAAGGTATTTTTATTTACATTAAAAAACAATTCTTGCATTAGTGGAGTTGGCTGTTTCATCACATAATCCAATGATTTTCTAATTTGTCAAATACAATTTTGTGAGCCACTTTGTAGTTGTGGTTGCTTTTATTGTTAATAGCACTTTTTAAACTAAACATTGTAAAAACAATGAGGATGCTCTACAACGGTGGAGCAACTGTCCTATTAAAGGCCTTCCACCGGGCGCTCACCTTAAAACTACTTGGATATCCCCCCACAAAGAAGACGGTGTCGTCGGTCAGCAGGTTGAGCAACCCCTGATCCCCCGCAGCTTCCACGTAGGCTTTGGTGACCAATTGGTCCCCCTCGGAGGCTTCTGACGACATGGACATTTGGCCGTACTGTAGGATCCTGCAGTCAATCAGACAGACAGATCACGTAAAGAGACAGCCGACAGGTTTCATAAGGAGGAATAATACATAAGGACATATTTAATGTGGGTCTTACCTTTCCAGCACCACGCTGTTGAAGTTTCCATTAGACATGACATCTTCAGCCATGAGCACCGCAGCAGTTTCTCCTCCGACATTGAAGTACCACTGCAGTCTTTTTCCCACCAACACCAGGCCCAGGAACTCCTTACTTGACTACAATTACAAAATGATCAATAACAAAATACCAAGGAAACATACCGTTACTTACTGGAGGACAACTCCTAGAAACACTCCCTCGATCTATCACTAAGCTGAGATTAACCCAAACAAAGCATACAAAAATAATAAACTGTAAATCCAAAACACAACCCACAATGAGCTTCGGTACTTACATCCTTGTTGCCGAGGTAGAAGATAAACTGCTGGTCACTGTCGTCCTGCCGCCTGGATCGCGTTGCCTCCGGCAGAGTGATGTAGAACTTCAAGGAGGTGTAGGCCGCCAGGTCGGCCAGGTTACGAGGAGTACGGACCTGGACGCTGGACGAGCCGTTAAACTTTACCGACACGCTCACCTGGGTGGAGGAGAGAGAAGGAGAAAATGACAGGCTTTTGGGATTCCAATTCCAACATCACAGTGTGTGTGTGTGTGTGTGTGTGTGAGTGTGTGAGAGGGAGAGAGAAAGAGCGCGTACCTTGCTGGCAGCGTTGCGCGCCTGCTGTATGAGCTGCCGGATGCGGCTGATGTTCTCCGAGATGTTTGGCATCAGTACGGATTGGTTCTGCAGTTTATCCAGCTTCTTCATGAGCAAAGGAATAGTCTCGCCGAGTGCGTTCACTTTAGAGACAGGGAGATTTGGATGAAGAAACACCAACCAAATTAAAGCATTACTCAATTTTACATCATGAAGCTCCAATAAATCTGCAAACAACTTTTGTCAAGAAGAAATTAGCAACGGGGTATTCATTTTAAATATTAGTCATCCATTTTTTTTATTGTTTTATGGTATATCTAGTTACTGAAATAAGCATTATTTTGAGGATGCTTCTCTGGCGATACGTTCACACACGTCAAAAAGATCCTACCAGTCTTGTTGGCCTCCATCAGGACGTTGTTGATGTCATCATTGGTGGAGTTGGCGTCTCCATAAGTCTGCTCCCATTGGTCCAGCTGCTCTTTAATGGGACGCAGGGCATCGCTGACTCGCGTTGCCGTGGTGTTTGCCAGATCTGCTGCTTGCTTTGCCTCGTCGATCTCTTGACTCGCGTCTGTTCATCACGGAAAAAACAAGAGTGCAAATGTAGTTTTAAAAATGAGGGGGATGGATAACGGGAAAAAACGTGTAGGATTTCTATGCATGATAATAACACTAACATGCATGTGAATGTGGTCACATTTAAGTTGTTCTTTGGATTCCATGGTGTTAAAGAAGTTATGTTCTGATTACTAATTCATTTTTACAGACGGGACGGGTGTTTCCTAAGAGGAGGTTTGACAAAGTTGGCCAAAAATGCAATCAGGCAGCATATAGCAGAAATACACAAAGTGCTTCCGCAGCACCACGATTCAGAACCTGATGCAAGTCTTCACAGAATAGAGGTTACAGGTGTAAGTGTAAAACAACTCCCCAAAGCTATTGCCAACGGAGACTCGTGCGTACTTGTAGTGAAGTTGAGGTTGTTTTGAACATCTGCCAGGTCTTTCCTCACATCCAGCTGTTTGGTTTTGGCTTCGTCTAGTCGCCTCTGAGCTTCTTCCAGCTGTGGCTTCAGTTCTGTGCAGCAGAAAAAAACGGAAAAAAAACTCAAAACTACTCAAATATTCAAAGTAAAATCTACAAGACTCGTCTTTTGCTTGATTTCATGACATCCCTTAAATAAACGTGCTGATGTGAAAGATGTGTGCTTACCGTTGTTGAGTTCATCACTTAGATCCTTGACCTCCTCCTTCAGCTCTACACTGTGGTTCTTAAGAGAACCAGCGATTTGGCCGAGATCCTGGTCCTTAATGTTCTAAACACACCAGCCAGACACGTAAGAATGAATCGCTTGAAGCAAGTTGTTTTAGTAGTTTCAACGTGTGCACGTACATCTTCAGTAGTGGAAGAAGAATCAGCGTGTGCGTGTGTGTTTTACCTCCATTGTGTCGTTAGCAGCCTTGTAGGCCATGTTGGCTGCCTCCTCTGCCTCTTTGATACTCCTGATGATCTTGTTGTAGGATTGTGTTACATCCACAATACCATCCCTCTTGGTTTCGGTTACCACACTGCAGAACAAAAAAGGTCATTAACACCTTCTCTTCGCTTACTTGTCAGGGTGCTGGACGTTTTCTGTGGATCATTACTGGACCAAGCATATCAAAATTTCTTTTTTAGTTTTTGTTGTGTTGACAACGGAAATTGCTCGGCCCTTAACAAGACCAAAGTCAATAACCATTGGTCAAATTGTCACAACTTACTGCACAAGACCACAAGAGGATTGTGAAGTACCCACAACGTTTCATTTAAATCAATTTGAAGTCTTTTGAAATCGAATCACAATCACTAGCGAAAGGCACTTTGTGAAGCCCGAACCACTTGTCTGCAGCACTGATTTTGAAGACGGAGCTGCTTCCAATTTGAAAAGAAGCAAAAACCACTCTCGTACCTGGAGAGGTTCATGGCCAAAGTGTTCAGCAGCTCAGCGTGTTTCTCTGCTTCCTCCACCAGAGGAATTTTGGAGTCGACCGACGCAAAGTTCTCCACTTTCTTTTCCAAAGGTGTCCTGGCGCCGTCCAGCTGGGCCGCCAGACGCTCGTACTCCTGAGAAAGACGTGTCAAAGTGATGCATACCATACATGCCCGAGATCAGCATTTTGATTTCAGATAGGATCCTCTGTTACATGACTTTTCTCGAGTGGCACTGTCAATGAAAGCAAAATGCTCAAGAAGTAAACTTAGAAATAAGGAAACTGACTAAAACTGCACATTCCTTTTATGAAGCAAATCCAAAGCCTTTTCTTGTAAAGTATACTTATCCTGAGGTTATTTTGTACTATACTCAGTATATTTACATTGTCAGAGTTGATTTTTTTCAAACCTCTTTGGAGTCGTGCAGCATGGACAAGGCATCGTTGACCTGCGCTACGTCGTCTTCTGCCATGGACAGCTGGTCGATCACCTCCTTCCGCTTTGAGAGCACGTCTTCTATCCTCCTCTGCAAGGGAGAGAAATGGAGAGCGATAGAAAGTAAATATTGCCTTTCCTCACTGTCGTCGCTTTGCCGCCGCCGTTGACTCCAGCTCACCTGGTTGTCCTCCAGAGTCTTCTCGTTGACGTTGTTGATCTCCGCGGCGACGGCAGTGTTGTTCACGGCTTCGTTCAGGGCGTCTCGGAGGTCCATCATTTGCGAGTGGAAGCCGGCCAAGCGGTCTCTGATGGCTCTGGCCAAGTCGCTGTTTTCCACCTGACGACCTGCCAACTCCTTGGTAACGCGGTCCAGCACTAGCAGAGGACACAGGGGCCAGGTTTAAGAGCTGCGCATAGTGTTTAGGGGTCATTTAGAACAACGGTGAGTGGAATTAAGAGGGAACACGTATGTCATTGAAGGAAAACGTACATTTCTGCGCCGCAGTCTTCTCTTTGTCAGCCAGTTTCTTCTGTCCCACACAACTCCTGTACCTCATCTCCCTCAGCATGGCCTGGACATCCCTCATCTTCTTCTCCCTGTCCCCGTTGTCGTACTCGGCCTCGGTGTCATTCAGCGAAGTCCGGTTTGCCATCATCGTGATGTCTACGGACAGCACCAGGAAAACATCAATCAATCAAGTGGTCTAAAAAGACGTGCTCTTTCCGCGAGGTGGAAGCCACGAAACTGACTCGACAATCTCATCTCAAAATAATTATGCAGTGTCTCGAAATAATGAGAAACTTTCTCATAATATTGACTTGAGATCGTATTTGATTTTTTTCCAGATATATTCTCACTGAAAAGAACATCTTGTATCATGTTGCGTAAAATAACTTTTTGATACATTTCTGATGGACTCATGTCACACCTTTTAAATCCATAGTCATGTTTTTGATGAAGGACAGCAGGTCTTGGGCCCTCTGGTGTGTGTTGTTGGTTCTGTCCTGCAGGTCACCGACCCTGTCAGTCAACACTGTCGCCTGAAAATACCAACACAATATAACACCCTCAGTTCTACATGAAAGCCAACGTAATGGTTATCTGTTAAATAATATTCAAAAGTACACAACACAGGGACAACAACATTTTGCTCTTTTTGATTCAGATAAATAAACTACAGGATTGAGAGCTACAGAGAAGCTCAAAAATAGTTATTTATTCAAATAAAAGCTTCTTTATATAAACATGCCCAGGTTAGTGTGTATTAGTGTGTGTTGGTCTGTGTCAGTGCGTGCGTGCTTATAAGTGATCACACCTTGCCGTGCAGTTCATCAATGTCATCAATGATATTCGTGATTTCGGCGTCCAGCAGGTCAGCTCGACTCCTGCTGTCTTCCAGCGTACTGTTGTAGTTCTCGAGGGCGCTCTAGAACCACGGGAACACGTCTTACAATACGCCATGTATTGACACCACCCGTGTGACGGTTGTGCGTGCGTGTGGACTCACGGCGGTTTCCTCCACAGACTTGTTGAGGCCGTGGAGCTGAGCCCAGGCCATGGAGCTGGCGTTCAGGCTGCTCAGCTGACCGGCTACCGAGTTGAAGTCGTCGTTCAATTTGTCAAGATCCTCCAACAAGACGATGACACAGCTGTCACACGCTGCACACGCCGTGAAACGGTTACAATGACTCCTTGTAGAACAGGTGTTTTGATGTTGTCGGCATATTTTAGAAGAATTAGGCAGGTTTGCTTACGTTCGCAGTGCACGCCGTCGTGGTGCTCCACGGTCACGCTGTATTTTTGCTTGCAGGTGTCACACTGTTTTCCTGTCATCCCGTCGGGACAGCGGCACTCTCCTGTGCGCGGGTCACAGCGACCTCCTCTACAGCTGCACTCTGGAGAGTGGGAAGCGTCAACATGACTGCGGCAAATGCTTCGACTGATGATGCAAGCCGACACTTTT
The DNA here is from genome assembly GCF_949316345.1 of Pungitius pungitius. Classification (NCBI taxonomy): domain Eukaryota; kingdom Metazoa; phylum Chordata; class Actinopteri; order Perciformes; family Gasterosteidae; genus Pungitius; species Pungitius pungitius. The sequence continues at coordinate 31,794,956 of NC_084900.1, forward strand.
ACAGCTCTAATACTTTCTGCTTTACAAATAACAGAATACGACATCACAGCGTGCCCCGCATGCCCTCACTCTTGCATCCGTTGGGTCCGTAGTCCCAGTATCCAGGAGCGCACTGTTTGCAGTTTGGCCCGTTGACGCCGGGCTGACAGGCGCACTGACCGCTCTGAGGGTCGCACGTCTGTACGAGGGCGGCGGAGGCGTCGCAGTCGCAATGACGGCAACCGGAGCACAGTTCGAAGCCAAATGAGCCGACCTGAGAGGAAAAAACGGATCGAGGCAGAGACGTGAGGGGAAGTTGGAAGGCTACTGACCATTACATTCCATTTCTTTCCAGACAAAGATTTAAAATGTATTCATCAGACTGTTTTAACTAGAAGCCTAACATTTTTGTGTTTTGTACATTAACAATTGCAAAAAGAAAATCCACGTAAAGAGACACTAACATTTAGGAAGGAACAACCGGTGCAGCACTTACTTCACAGCGGTCACAGCTCGGTCCGGTGACTCCAGCTTTACAGCGACACTGTCCAGTTTGAGGGTCACATGACTCGGTGCCACATGGGGAGCAGTTAGACTCTATATTAAGAAAAGACACAACATTTGGGTTTATTTGCTGATACAACTTCTGAAAACCTTAATCCATCATACTGTTCAATAAACTAATTATTGTTTTTAGAAATTAGTCAGTATAAATAAAAAATGACAACACGGTTTCACATTTTTCTTAATTTTCCTTCACTTAACTCCTGTCACGATATCTCAATGTCACGCAACAAAATGTACTTCGACGCACCGAATAATGCGGAGCTCCATAATCCAGCTGCAATGCCCCTATTCAGAAAAAGGCAAATTGCATGTACGTTGAAGCTGAACTCACTAGTGCAGTTTTTGGCAGTGACCGCGTCTCCGTAGTAACCAGGGGCGCAGATGTCACAGTGAGGGCCGCCCGTGTTATGCATGCAGCTGAGACACTCCCCCGTCAGCGGGTGGCAGTCTGTGAACAGCATGTTGGGGTCCGTATTGCCGTGGCAATGGCAGAGCTGGCACCGGCTGCCCAGCACCATGGGGTTGCCGTAGTAACCAGGGGCGCACCTGTTTTAACAAAGCCATTTTTAATGACACATGTATCTTACAAGAGGTTTTACTTCATTTTGCAGAAGTCAGTGATGTGAACGTATAAATAATAAGGAAAGACAATGAGCATATATTTAGATTTAATTACATGGAAAATTATAAAAGCATGAGTTATCAATTAAGAATCCAGTATAGAGCTGCAAAAATGGACTAATCCATTAGATGGTTTAAAGAAAAGTAATCGGAAACTTTTGATTGATTGAGAAATTCATATTTTCTTTATTGATTGATATTTTATAGACCAAATGATAAATCAATTAGTATGGATTGGCATATTAACTGTTATTTGTAGCCCTAAGCCAGTTACTGACGCAACTATTTCAGTTAAAAATACAAACAACTCAACGACTTCAATTAAATTAAATATATATAGTAAAATATAAAAGTAAAATAAAATAACAAATCAGGTCAAACTGCACCAGCAGGAGGTTCACATGCTCCCTTTAATAAAAAGAATTCCCACATCCAAAAGGGATGTTTCGAGACATAATATATTAGTAGTTACCTTTCACAGTGAGGTCCAGCGTAACCCGGCATACACAAACACTGCATCCTGTCGGTTTTCTGCACGCAGCCTTCTGCAAAGCTGAAAACAATAATACAAAAATAATATATGATTAAATGGAAAGGTAACAAGAAGTGGACTCAAAGAAAAGAAAAGTTCAAATCTTCTCACTTGTTGGATGCGACCCTTAGTGGGCAGGGACAACTGGAGCATGCCACTGCCTGTCCGTCAAGGCTGTTGTTGCCGAGAAACCCACCCTGGCAGATCTCACAGTGGTCCCCGGCTGTGTTGTGCCGGCAGTTCTGTTTGACAGTAAGAAAAAAAAAAAAAACAATGAGGAAGATAGTTGACTTACCAATAATCAATTCTAGAGGGGAGTCATGTCAACTGATTAATCGTTAAAAATCCTTACCGAACAGATTCCAGATCCGTCCACACACTGGTCAGAGTGTCCATTACAATTACAGGGGACACATTTCCCCAAAAACAGGCCAATAGTGTCTCTGTAGTAACCCGGAGCACATTTCTATAGGGATGAGAGGAACATGTATGTTGACCATTTTCATTAAATATTTGTTAGTCATTCAAAATGATGGGGTGTGGTGTCATCTTTGTCTTGCTAAGGGGAAACATGCTTTTGGCAAACAGGGTCTTGGTCCCTCACCTGACAAGAGTCTCCCATGTAATTGGCAGGACACATGCAGATCTCCACGTTGTTGGCATGGCGACCGGCAGGCAGTTTCTCTGCGGCCTCCAGCACGGCGCCGCGTAACGACACCGAGTGGGCGGACTGGGAGTGTATCGCTCGGATCTGAAGAGACTCCAGACCAACCAGGACCATCATCAGTTCCTCCCGAGACACAGAGTTACCAGTTTGAGCGTGACGGAAACTTCCCTGTGAAAAAAAAAAAGAAGTTTGGGCTTTAGTCTTAGTCTTGGCCCTCAAGGAAAGTTCAGAAACACCTGTTCAGAATCAGAAACATTTATTTGCCAGGTATATTGGACAAAAAATAGTCATGGCAGGTGGTGCATGCACAAAACAATGTACAATTTAATTTACAATAGAATATAAAACGATATAAAATATGATATAACATACAAAAAAAAGTGCACACATAAACAAAGCAAATGACAAATACAATTCAGTAAGGAAGAAAATTGTAAATGAAAAAACAAACAAGCACACTAAATATTTAGTCGTGACTCTACCTCAACCATGTGAACGATTCCCAGGTGAGGCTCCTCAGGTGAGGAGTACTCCCTCTCCATGAACACCAGGGTCATCTGGTTACCCTGCGGGAGGAGAGGAATCATGTGAAAAGGGTGTGTACAGTAGTTTAACATTTACTATTGTATTTTGTGTGTAAATGCATGTGTGCGCGTGTGTTTGTGTGTAACGCTTCCGCTATGTGTACCTAGGTTACTGGGATATTTGAGTGTTTTATACCTTGAGAATGATATCAGGCCTGGAGGCTTCTGCAGGCAGAGACAACACGTCTCCTCTCATGGTCTGAGTGTGGAGACGATACCTCAGATAACCTCCGTAGGAGGAGACCTGTGGACGCAGAGGGCCGGTAAATGGGGGAAACTCAGAGGAAAACAAACATTAAAACACAGCAAAAGCAGACAGACTGCTTCTCAATGCATTCAGCAATGGATTCCATCGAGACTGTACGGTGAAACAGAAACAAGATCCAGGGCCTACAGTATATTGCCATGGCAACCATTCAGGCTTAGTTAGAGCTGACATTTGAAGCTAGTTTATGAGGCATAAAAGGACTCAGTTTGGGGTTAAAATCAAACCATCAGCCCGCCTGCAGAAGGATGCTGGTTGAATCCCACAATTCAAACGTCTAGACGAACATGATGCTTATCTGTATCCAAACAACTCGTCTAATCCTCTGAATTCCGATGCGGGATCATCTTGTGTGTGTTCTGTAGGCGTGTGCGTTGTGACCTCGACTAGCTTGTGTGTCTTGTGGTTTTATTAGGACATTTAATTGAAGGTAAGACTGTGAGACACCTTGGTAGCTGATTGTGTTGTTTGCTTTTGTAGGTCAGATACAGCCATCAGTGTGAAATTGACACAGCTACATAACGAAGTTAAAACGTCAACCCAGTCTCTCCTGTCACCTTCAGGGGTTTTCCTTCTTGTCTTACCTTGTCTCCCAGGTAAGTCTTTGGTGCGTGCCAGTGAATGTCCTGGTAGACATCGGGCACATCGCTGAGGTCAGCCTCAACAAGGTCCTGATCGGGATACACCACGACCGGCACTTCCTGTCGGTCTGCTCCAAGCAACACCCAGCCCTCCATATCCATCACCTAGACGAAACGAAATCACACACGAGAATGTGAAATATTTAAAAAAAATAGTGAACAAGAGAGGGAAGACGAAACGTTAAGATTTGACAGTTTGTTACTACAATATCTAAAAGCAGCACTTAAACGGGACTAACAAGGTAAAATGCATTTATGAAGTCGTAGGGAACGTTTAGGATTCTCAGCTATGATTCAAGAGAAGTTCATGGGCAAAACAATCGAGTAAAATATCAGAATAATCATAAACTGATCTGATGTTAAGTGATTTGTTTCAACCATTTTTCCTCCAAGCAAAATATTTGCTTGTTTAAGTTTTTCCGTTACGGGAATTTTGTGTACCGTTACAAACGTGCAAGTTTGTACTGGAAATCCAGCCTCGTTAAAGTGTTGAGATTGTGGTAAAATAACACAAGTACCTCTTTGCGTCTCTTTTCGGAGCTGCGGCAGCGGTCGGTGGCTCCGAAGCAGAAGCAGCTGGTGCAGCCCTTGGGGTTGGTTGGATCCAAATGGAATGTACCAAGTCGGCACTGGTCGCATCGGGAACCTTGGACGTTTTCCTACAGGTGGAGGAGCGCCGAGCCGGTTAGACAACGCGGTAGAATGCAGGCGGACGCTTGTGCGGGTCCTAGGGTTAGCCCACCTTGCACAGACACTGTCCTGTGTACGAGTCGCACACTTCCTCTTCGGTTCCGGCCTCGTTGCAATTACACGGCCTGCAGTTGGGGTAACCGTAGAAACCAGGGGAGCAGCGGTCGCACTGACGTCCAACGACGTTGTCCTTACATCTGGAGGAAAATAACATGCAATTGTTTTAAGAAATATATGAGAATCAATGGGTTTGGGATTACTGATCAAATGAAAAAAAATTCATTTGCAAAAGGATGAAAAGTTTATTACTCCCCACTATTATAACATTTTGACTGCAGGGTACATACAACTGTGTGTGTGTTGGTCTGTTAATACTAGAGGCCAGGATCCGGAGTTATTGATGAAATACTTTCAGTTTTACGTCATTCTCCAATCTGGATAAAGCTGGCGCAGTCCTGTGCATGTGCATTTTAAAACATGTTAACATTGTCCCCTTGTTTCCAGTCTTAGCTATGCAAAGCTAAGCTAATGGCCGGATAGTTGCCTTTTCCAACTCCTGGAGTAGCATAAAAAATGCTGAGTGACGCCTGACAAATCCATCATTATGTTATAAAGGCTGGAGGAGGAGTAACGTTAGGCAGGCGGAGCGATAAGGACGAGGACAGACTGCAGCTGTGTTGTTGCCAGTCCTCAGGGAGGGCTACGTTTTAAAAACCTGCTGCTTTCCACAGACAAGAGACAGTCTGGAACAGACAAGAGTTGGCAAGCACAGCTGTCCAAAGAGACAGCTATCAACCCAACGAGAGACTCGGAGCCAAGATCCTGTCAGGAGAGAAAAAAAGGGCGAGAAATAACTGCCTCTTTAGGTATTCCCAGGAGGAGGCCTGGCATTTGAGAGTTGAACTTGTTAAACTCCAAATATATCACACGGCACAGTAGTGGCAGTGCGGGGAGCAGATGAAGATTCAGGGCAAGGGGGGGGGTGTTGGTCAGCTTGGTCCGCCTCCGATTTCGGCCCCGGAGCCACAAACAATGAGCACGTGAATGATCACTTCCTTGCCGTACCTGCACTGCCCGCTGAAGGTGTCGCAATTCACATCGGGGGAGGAGATGCCCGGCCGAGAGCAGTTGCAGACCTCGCACCCGACCAGCGGGTGGCAGCCAAACGTCTGGGGCTCGCACTGGGTGCACTCAGGCAGCACGGTCCTCGGAGGGCAGATACAGTCGCCGGTCACTGGTTCACATAACCTCGTACCACAGTTACAGGCTGGAGGGAGGACGAGAGGAGAAACGGGTGAGTCAGAGCGGAGACTAAATCCATATGGTGAGAAAAATCCCTTTGCCCGCTTGAACCTTTAAGAGACAGCAGAGCGTAAAAGAAGAGACGGACCCAAAATCCCCTTTCATGTTCCTCGTTGGAAATGTCTTACTAAAGCCACAGTACATTACAGGTGTCTATGAACAACTTTTCTTTGTTGTCGTTTTGAAAGCAGTGCAAGTCGCTTTGGCTAAAATCATCTCGATCTAAACAATGCGAGGTCGTCTGGCAGCCATTTTGGAAATGCGCATTCATTCCGTTGACACAATGACACCTTGAGATTCGGTGAACGAGCACGTTGTTACTACTTGACGGTCGGGCAAGTCAATCGGAGACTCACGCCTGCAGTTGGGGAATCCCCAGAAGCCCGTGGCGCACATGGAGCAGTCCCGGCCGATCACGTTGGGCCGGCAGCGGCATTGGCCGCCAAACTGCTCGCAGGTGTCGCTCTCGGCGCCGACCTCGTGGCAGGCACAGGGCAGCGCCCCGTTGTTGAAGAAGGCCGACAGAGACGCCGCCGAGCCGAGGCAGAACGGAGAAGCGGTGGCGGGGCTGGATGGAGGAAGAGGAGGAGTCCGTCATTCATTCATTCATAGCATTGTTAGCATCACGTAGCATCACAATGAAAACTCATTTAAAATATGTCTAGCGCTTATTCGCTGGTCAAGAATACGCAATATAAAACCATTGCGATGGTTCAGCTCCTCTGCAAACTGTTGGGATACTGACTTGATGTAAAAGCTGCTTTGTCCACAGTTGCTTATGAAGTCGTAGGATTTATCCAGAGGCTCCTCGGTCAGGGAGTTGGAGCTGTAGCTGCTCTCAGGCACGACCAACACATAATCCTGTCATGACACACAACGCGGAGGGGCAAGTTACGGAGAGAGGTACGGCCTTCTTCCGTTGAGATTTCGGAGGAAAGACCGTTGGAAGGGTAAATCATGGCTTTAAATACTAGTGAATATGAAGATGTAGGGCCTTTTTTTAAGGAATAAAGAGAAGATTGTAAAACTGCCACCGACATATAAAACTATAAAAGACATTTGTGGTACGAGGACACACCAGGGAGTAGTAGAAGGAGTGTCCAATTCAAGTGAAACAAAAAGGGAGAGAAATACAAGCAAGGCAGCAACACAAACCAGCCACAGCGTCTTGCCAGCAGGTATCTGCACGGTGAGGAAGACCTCGTGGTCCGTCACATCCAGAATGATCTGGTTCTCAGACACCAGGACGTTACGGCAGCCGTAAGCGTGAGGACAGAAGGAGGCGTTGGCGTAGCCTGAAGAAATGAAATCATGAAAACTGGGTATCTCCATTTTGTTTTGTACAGTCTGTCGGGGATGTACATGCATCGTACCTTGCCAGATCCGTCCACCATTAATGTACACCTGCACGGGGTAGTTGGGATGGAGAGGCTGGTGATAGTGGAGGATGAAGACGTAACGTCCCAGGCTTTGGACACGGGTGGAGTACACTGCTGCATTCTGGGTAAGGTGATGACAGAGGAAGAGATTTTTCTTTAAACTTTCCTATCTTCAATGTCTGAATCAGCCATTCCAACAGGTAATGTTTTAGGGGTAGAAATTACTGTAATGCCTTTTATTTAACCTGAACTGTTTTGGTTATGTGTCATCTGTCATTCCTGGCGTCATTTCCTACTGTTAGTTTGAATTTCATCTAATCTCTAAATCAAGGTAATTCTAATTTTAAAAGTTTTATGTATGCTAGTATGCAATATACTGCTGAATGGTTAAATATTTAGAAGATACAGTCAACTTCTCTATAGTCGATTCACTTTTAGATTAAATTGTAACTTTAAAAAAAACTACAAGTAGAAACTTGGTAATAAAAGGTTCCATAAAACCTCAACTCCACAAACCAAACTTCAACTCCAGACACAAATACTATGAACAAGATCCGTAAAAAGTGATTCAAATGATGATAATAATAATACATTGATAAGCTACCTGCACTGAATCCAGCCTGATATGGTCGCCGTTATCTGCTCCGTGGGGAGGCCTGTCTCCTCCCGTCCAGGCCGGGTTGACCCTCTGGTAGGAGGGCAGAGGAGAAGCTGCTGCTGGGGAGGCCAGGACGGGCTCCTGCATGGAAGAGCTCTGGCCTTCTTTCAGGACCAGCGAGTCCGACGGCGTCTGGAAGCGTGAGGGGATGCAGGAGGAACTACGGAAACAGAGGGAGGGAAGAAGTAGTTGTTAAGTGTGAGGGTATTTGTAAAGGAGTTATATAAAGTATTTATATGGGGCTTTACCTGTCAGGTGAGAACTGTCCATGAGTGCTGATGCAGTGGATTTTAGGTTTAACGTACTCCATGGTAAACTCGTCTTTAGGCACCAGGTACACTTTGTGCTGAATACAGTGAAGAAAAACAGGTTATTTACGGAAATATAGACAAGATGGTGAGAGAAAGTTAATAAATGTTTGATGAAGTCATTCATTAAAAATATAAAAAGATCATTTATTTAAAATATGCAAAACATGCTAATTTAAGACATTATCAAAGTGAGCACTTCTCAATATTTTTATCAGATACATTGCTTGCCAATTAACCATTTGATTAATTGGTACAAAATTATGAATTAAATTAATTTGTTTTATAGTTATCTTATTGAATGACTAGTGAAAGGAAAACAACTGTAAAATTAGAATATATTTTAAATCTAAATTTTCTTTTGAGCCAAGTACGTTATCCAATTGAGGTCAAAATGTTGCAAAACAGAGTAGAAAAAGGTGGAGAACAGCAATTACAAAAATTAATATTCTTTAGTAATTTATATCTATTTTGTCTCATGTTATTTCTTTTGGCCTGTAGGTTTCCGACCTAGCAACAGGTCAAATGTTTTGCCAGGATCATTTTTATAATTTTTAAGTTTTTAAGTGCTTTATGTTACTCGCTTTAACATATTCGATGTAGTAGTTTGTTTAGTCTTACTACATAGGATTGGGGCGCACTTGAGCCTCATTTGGACCCCCCAGATGAGTTTTACAACAACAAACCTTTAGAACCAGCCACTCAGGGCTTTATAAATAAAACCAACATTTCAAAATTTGATTAATATTAGAAAAAATAAGCTCAGTTTCCAAGCAATAGCTTCTTGAATATCTCTTATGCTTTAAACCATCTGATCCGGAACCCTTCCATGTTTATGGCCTCCATCGTGCTCATCTCATGACTCTATCATGTGACGCGGTGGTGTTGCTCTCACCAGGAAGAAGCTGGCCCGGTCGGAGCTGAGCTGGATCTCGGCATCGGAGGGGAGAGAAAAGACGGCCGCTCTGCTTTGTCCGTCGATCGCCACAACTCGACACAGGAAGCTGCTCAAACACCGACAGACACACACCAACAGACACGGAGTGATTAAGAGGTGTTGACAGACCTCACAAAGAGTAAACCGTGAACCAGCTGAGTCCACACATCTGCAGCCAGAATGAATGGGCTGTGTTTCCGATCACGCTGTAATCCCCCGCGAGGTGGTGGGCGCAGGCGCTCATGCCGCGTTAAATAAGTTCACAAACCGCTGGTGCCAACGTTGTTAAATTCAAAGAGACCTGTAACATAGGAAAGGAAGAACTGCGGGCCGTAAGTTGATGGCAAGATTAACCCTCAGTCGTTGTGCTGCTGTGGAGCGTTAGCATAGGGCTGTGCTAACCAATTAATGCAAACATGTTAACATTAGCTGACAATGCTCATTTTAGCTCCTGTAGTCAGGAAGTAACTCGCAGTGACCATGCTGAGGTCGGCATTGTGCCCCACACACATCGCTGTTTGTAGAGCTTTGCAGGGTTTAACAATACTTTTTTAACTTCCATTCCAGCTATTTATTCAGGTGGGAACAAATATATTTATTTTCCAAATTAATACACTATTTGATTTCATGAGCATATTTTTTTCCCTCAGCCAACCAACAATCCCTGAACAGGGAGGGGGGAATAGTGTTTCGGGAGCTGCACACTGCAACCGGTGTTGCTAGGTTTCTTTCTGACGAGCTTCTGCACGGCCTAACAACAGCAACTAAGGGGGCGGGACTTAGGAAGGGTCCACCATCATACTGGTCCTCGGTTTGGAAACGGGTGTTTTCTCCAAAAAGAAGTTTAGTGGTACTTCTACCATCAATTAATCTTTAAAAATAGGGTAAAAAGCTACATATTTATAAATCTTTTAGTTCTGTCCTCTCTGGATTTCTGCTCTTATTCAAGAGACTTAACAATAGAAGGGTTGTATAAACTTAAGAAAATTGAATCGGAGGAAAGATCTTCTTCGTACCTGTATTTGCAGTGCTGCAGGGTCACGCGGTGCTTGTGTGTTCGTGCTCCCGCCACGTTTACAGTGACGGACAGAGTTTGTGGCATCTCTTCCTCACTGGAGTATTCCAGCACCAGAACGTAATTGCCCGCAGACGGCAGACGTCCTCGCAGCTCCACGCTGATCTGAGGGGTAAAAAAAAAGAAGAAAAAACACACAAAAAAACCCAATCAGTTAATAAAGTCCTGACTCTTTGTGCCGTAAACCAACTCAAATACTTTTGCTTCTCTTACATCGTATCCGCTGCAGACGGCCATGTCTGGGTGACGCGGGGTCACCTTCTCAGTCGGGCAGGGGCGCGGCAGGTGGTTGTCGTTGCGACAGCTGGCATCATTGCCGGAGATGGAGGGGAAGGAGTCCAGAGACAGATATCTGTACTGCAGACAGCTACATGGAGGGATCGGACCGACACATCAGACAGTGACTTAAAGCAAAGGAAGGAAATTGAACAGAATTATAAGACCTATAATTAGTCTGACAATAATATTAGAATTAGTTTTGGGGTAAATGGAATATTTCAACATTGTGGGGAATCTTAATGCCAACGTTTTGGTCTGCATGGTACATATGAATATATAGCCATCTATTTCTCCAACTCTCACACAGAAAGAAATTCCAAAAATGTCCCTCGGGGTTTAGAATCTGTTTTTACATGATCAGAAAAATGTACCACATTCATTGCACATTGAAGCACCTACATGCTGTCTTCCTATATAGTGAAAAACGAATGTGCTTAATTACTTGTGGCTGGCTTCAGGCACAGAGGTGTAGAAGCAGGGCTCAGTCACTCTGATCTGCAGGATGGGGGCTTCGTAGTAGGCACTGGGCAGAAGTACGAGGTAGTCCTGAAGGCAAAACCCAGCACGGATACAGTGTTACTGACACAATAAATAATGAATAGAATGCAATGTAGACAATTACTTTGTCAACTTGTGCCACTAATCAGCTGGATATTTGGTGTGAATCTGAATATTATGGTCATTATATCAACAAAACATCCCAAAGCCTTTCTCTCATAATAAGAGTTTCTGTGTCATGGTTACTTTGCATAAACAGCTAGAGGTCTAAATGTTTGTAGAAATATTTAAAAACGGGTGCATAGTGTGTGTGTGTGTGTTCATCTCACCAGCAGGATTCCTTCTGCCTCTATAACAACAGTCCAGGTTCCCGGGTTCAGGACAAACGGCTCCACAAAATTGTTCTGCGGAACGTTGACAAAAGTCGGCTCCATACTGGGAACAAAAACAATTTGTTTGGACTGCTCTGAACCTGGAAAACACACACACACACACACCAGAAAATGTATGAAGTTGAATATAACAAATAAAATCCAAATAGAAAGAGAAATAGGTGAATACTGATGTATTTGAGAGAAAGACATTTGAAAACGTAAATTAACAACAGCAAGAGAAGAAAAACACAATTAACTGTAGAAAAAAATGCAATACTAAAATGCAATTGTTTTAATACCAGGCACTTAACAGTCAGAAACACTCACACTGGCACACACTGGTGACTGGTGTAGACCTACCTCTGCGGTTGACCTGATAGGCTGTTATTTTACCGTTGGACGTAGCGCCCTCAGAGTTTACATATCTGAGGATGAAGCGAGTCAGATAGACGTCCGCCTCGCTCACATAAACCTGAAGCTTCACTGCGGTCTACGGGGAGGGGGTTGCAAAGGGTAGAAGTGGGAGAAGAGGAAGCGTGGAGGGTACAAGGTGTCAATACTTTAAGGTCTTAAATCCCTGAACTCTGCACTGATCTGTGGCCCTGGAGGTTGGAAAAGATGGAGGAGAAGCCGCCACCAATATCACCTCAAAATCACCAACCACAAAAACGCATCCATCCATCACCTGAGAGAGTGAGAGACACCCGACGGGTGCAAAGCAAGAAAGTCAGAACAGAAAGGAGGAGGGAGATTGCGCTGGAATTAAATTGTTCCAATCAAAAAGTGGACATGTCTGTTTGAAAGTCCAAGTCAGAAAAATCTCTAAAATCCATAATATAAAAATATTCTATAAAATATTTTGTATGCAAAGACCACTGCTGTGTCTAAGACACAAATTCCTGAACAAACTGTCCTATTATTTCAAATCACTTCTTTTCATGATTCCCAATGGGAATGCTGACTTGGTATCAAAATTAAAGACATCTCTATGGAAAAACAACTGAAATCCAGAAGCAAAGCGTGGAAATAAATATATAAGCGAGGCGGGAGTGCAGCTGTCAAATGGCATTGACTGCATTGCCTCTGACGTGAGGGACGGAGGGGGAAGGAGAAGACAGAAGAAGCAGCTCGGGAAGCTTTCCCGTTGGGTTTTTTTCCACTCACAGTTACCACAGTAGTAGTTCATGCCTTCGTCTATAACCGACATCCGGCCCCAGACATCCGAACCCCTCCTATTGGCGTAGCGCAGCACCACATGGAAGAGGTCTGGAGAGCTGACCGACACCGTCACCAACACTTTGGACTGCCGAAGGACCAGCGAGCAAGGCAGCAGGCAGAGGCAGAACGAGAGGGGAGGGGGGGACGATGACGGAAAGGAAGAGGTGAAGGGAAATGTAGGAGGGAGGAGGAAGGGGATAAAGGACAGAGGTAGTGGAGGAAAAGGAGAAGGTGGGAAGTGACAAGAGAAAACATGAAGGAGGGAGGGATGAATAAATACAACACCAATAGAGAAATAGAAACCAAGCCAAAAGTGAGACTTTAATACCATCACCACTATGAACACACTTTAATGACCCCAAACCACCTGGAATATTTCTCTCTGGATTTCCACTTCTCGGCACAAACATACAAAAAAGCTCAGAAAGTAAAAAAAATATCTTTATACCTGCCTTTGACTATCAATCAAAAACAGCCCAAATTAATTTTAAAAAAAATGAACTTTTTTGATCTATGATGAGACAAACTGTTTAACGCAGGTTAAACAATCACTTCATAAACTGCTTTGGAGTAATACGTGCTGAGAGGTGCTTCCACCAATGAGAAATACCACTTGAAATGCTTTCAGCCATGGAGCTGGCTTTGAGGAGGAGCATAAATGACAGGGCCACAGTCACAAAAATATGTAATAAATATCATTCATCCCATCCCTTGTAAGAAAATAACGTAGAAATATTTCAGTGAGATGACATGAAATAACAATACCCATAAGATTTCTGCAAATTGTAGTATTAGCATTAAGTTAAAGGGGCAGGGAAATAAATACAACCATATCCTTACTGCATGCCAAGTGCCGACGTTAAAGGTTGAATGCAACGTTCCTACCTGGACGGGGGACATCTGAGCATAACCCCTCCAGCTGAAGTCCGGGAACTCCAGAGGGTTGTAGCCGAATCGCACTGGCCGGTCATCCAGCATGGTCCCCTCCTCAATCTCAAACTTCAGGTGATGGAGGTCTGGGAAGTAATGATCTGGACGAGGTCTGCAGAAACAGTCAGGTGGCATTTAGTGTCAAAAACAACCTTTTACCAGAGATTGAAGGGAGTAAAGTAACAGCTTCCTTTCTGCATGTTTATTGTCTGGTCAATTGAAGAATATCCATTACGCTATTTTTACAAGGAGTTGTATTTAAAATCCCTCTCAGGTGTGTTGTTGGACTCACAGATTACACTGCTGTCCCTCCACGTTAGGTCTGCAGCGACAACGGCCGTTCCTCTCTCCACAAGACTGACCCGCTGAACCTCCAATGTCACACTGGCAACCTGAATACACGCCACACAAAAAAACGTAAGCACCGGATGGCCGCATCACGAAGCATTCGCCTCAAGGGGAAAAGAACATCTAAAATGTTTTATCAAACAAAGCCGATGAGCACTCACCTTGGCAGCCAAAGTAGTTGTGCTCCTGCAGGTTGTAATAGCCTTCTTTACAGGTGGAGCAGGTTCCACTGCAGGCGTTGGGCTTACAGTAACACTGACCAGTCGCCTGGCGAAAAACGCAGAAAAACGATAACCTATAATATCCAATGGCATGAAAACCAAAATCTAATCTTACAATTTCTCTCAAGTGAACTTTTACCTGTGCTGACTCTGTGAGCTCTACAGGAGGAGATCTAAATATCGTCTGACAAAGTGCAGTTACATTTGCTTACCTGTGCACACTCTGCAACCCCACTGATGGTACCTGCAGTGTTGCACTCACAGTCTGCAGGAGAAAGAAGACACTTAGACTAGAGATCCTTTAGTGAGCTTCGTCTACTGCATTCAATCTAGTGAACCGCATGTGGGATGTGTGCGTTTGTAGTGGGTCTTACTGGTGCATCCATCAGGAGTGTCAGGGGAGAGGTTCCAGAACAGAGCTTTACATTTGTCACAGGCCGGGCCCTCCACATGGCGACGGCACTCACACTGGCCCTGAGAAGGTGCGTGTGAGGAAAAAAATATATAAAATGAGGCCATTCCCATCGGGATAGAAAACAATAAGATCGAAATTGAACCTTTTCATATATACATATATATAAAATAATGAGTTAGATAACAAATCTTGAGAATTATTATTTTGAGATATTAGTTCGAGAAATTATATTGTTATTATTATTATTATTAATATTATTATATAATGGTCTAGGGGGCTCCCTAGGGAACCCATGGTAAAACTATCTCATTGTGATCATTTTATTTTTATAATTCTATAATTAGCTCAGCTTTTTCAGTTATACAAAACAGAAAAATCTTGAAAACTCACCACTGGTGGTGGCACCGCATACTGAACAGAGCCCGAAGGGTGGCAGGTACCAGCTTTATATGAAAGAACGACAAAATAATATGTATTAAGATGTTGTTATTGGAAGTACACTGCAACAAATCCAGTCATGATGTCAGATAATATTCTAGTCGGTTCACGTCTTTCATGCCTTGCACAAGAAGGCACTTGGTTTGTACAATATGAGAATAAGTTAAGACTTTGAACCTGACACTGAGAAAACATCTCCCTGCCAAAGTAATTTAGACAACCCTCGATAGTTTATCTTCTGTTGGTCAAAAGCTGAAGTCCAAGCCAAGTCTTTGTGTAGCCTAAAGTCATCCAATCGTTCATGACACTCAAGTCCAAACCTCACGCTAATGGCGTCACTACGAAGCCAAAGCAAACCTTCACAGGTCAGAACCAACATGAGGTTCTCCTCATCCAGCCGATAGTGCGTGTGAATGCAGCATTGCATATGTGTGTGTGTGTGTGTGTGTGTGTGTGATTAGCTGTTGGTCACATTAACTACAGCTGTCACACCTCACCTCCATTATGTCAAGCAGTCAATGGAATTTGCCTGTGCTTAACTGGCGTGTGTGCAAGTGGTTTTCACCTCTGCAGTTGGGGAAGCCGTAGGCGCCGTGTGCACAGCTGTCACACCGCAGCCCCGCCACGTTGGGCAGACACACACACTGTCCTGTCACCTGGTCACAGCTGATGTAGCGGGAGCCCTCTGCAGAACACTGGCATGCTGGAAGCAACACATCGTCAACTCCAGTTATTCATTAGTCTCATCCATTGCTTTGTTATGGATCTATTCTCCCAGGAAGCATCTCGTACCGGCCCCAAAAGAAGTCAAGTGAGATTCCCAGACAACACAAAGTCTATTACTTTGTTCACCTTTCGGATAGCAGTCGGGAGCGACGGGTGTCAATATAAAGCCCGATGACTTACGTGTGCAGCTTGGGTAAGCATAGTAACCAGGAGCGCACTGGTCACATGACACGCCGCTGTAGTTGGGCTGGCAGTGGCAGTGACCGGACGCGGTGCAGCTGGAGTCCAATGAGGTGCGAGGATCACATGTGCACACTGAGAAAACAAGAGGTGAGACATAATAACT
Organism: Pungitius pungitius; assembly: GCF_949316345.1. Lineage (NCBI taxonomy): Eukaryota > Metazoa > Chordata > Actinopteri > Perciformes > Gasterosteidae > Pungitius > Pungitius pungitius. Next base: position 31,810,954 of record NC_084900.1, read on the forward strand.
AGCAACTCTCTCCCCTATTTCAGAGATTTATGTAACTTTATCCACACCATTTATTCTTTTACAGTAAAAAGCAACTCAAAACTTAACTTTCTTGCACAAGGTGATATAACAACACTTCATGAGACGGTGCGTTAAGCCTTTCCACGTGTCTCTCTCTGAGTCAATATGTCTTTAATAAATCATCACATTCTCTCTTTTCCTTAATATATACAGCAGTAACAGGTGCTTTTAATCACTTTCCTTTTCAATTTACGTTTCTGCGCGCGTGTGTTTACCTTGACAGTTGGGGTATGAGTGGAATCCAGATTTGCACTGCTCACACCGAGGACCCTGAAACTCTGGTTTACACAGACAACGGCCAGACGCGTCGCAACCTTCAGGCAAGGAGCCCACTGTACTACAGCCGCACACTGCACAGAGAGACGAGGAGAGGCTTTGAGGTTTGGACAGAGCCGGGATTTAGTTGCACACCAGAAGCAAACGTTTGGAAAGGCGCAATCAGTAGGATTTTCCTATGGAATCACAGAAAGAAAACTCACTGTGCAGAAAAAACACACATAACGAGGGAAAATGCCTCACTTCATAGTTTGCTTTCACCCGTCTCACCTGAAGCCCATCCCCTCATTAGTTCCTCACTGTTTAGGACCACTCACTTGCACTCCTCTCCTGACAGATTGCATTGTGTTCTCCTTCTTTTCAGGGTTCTCCGGTATCCGTATGTGACCTTGCTGTTCTGAGCTTTGTTTTTTTAGCGGCCCCTTTCGGATTGTTTGCCTGTCTGTGTCTGACCGACTGATCTCCCTGGTTTTGTCTACATCCATTCGCTCTTTTTCATAACATGGTATCGCACAGACGCCGTCGTAGCTGCAGGCGACTCACATTGGCAGAGCGGGTAGTTGAAGTAGCCCGGTGCACACTGGTCGCACTGGTAACCCTGGAAACCACTCCGGCACACACTGTGACCTGTCACCAAATCACATGACCCATCCAGACAGCCGGGACCTGAACACTGACAGGCTGCAAACAGACACACACACACACACACACACACACACACACAAACAGACAAAGGCACATAGTTAGATAAACAAACACCAGCAACAAAGACTTTTTAAATTGTATTAGGGATGAAAGTGTGTGTTTTAACTCATTCAATGACTCAAGGAATGCTGTAAAACCAATTACTCTGATCAACACAGTTCTGACACAAGCTGTTTATTCAGGAGTGTGTGTGTGTGTGTTGCTTCTCCTGGGAGGTAAACTAACACAGGATAAATAAAGCCTTTGAAATTCCTACCTCTGTTGGTGCATTTGTATTTTTGTGTCTGTTGTCTGTGACCCAACCCATCAAACAAAACACGTTTTGCAATCAAAAGCCTATAAAGCCTCAATTAAAGCTGAGTCATTTTATTGGAGAGCTTAAAAGGGGTGGGATCGTCATGTGAAGTTTCATCCTTTATTAGCTCACAAATTATGTGTGTTGACACAACTGAGCTCAGATATGGGAACTCAAGTCCCAACACCAATTGTTGCATTAAACCACAGCGTATGAGTTTTTTTTTTTTTTTTCTTATTCAAGAAACTTTTTTTGCAGATTAATCGACAGTGGCAGCCCTTGTATATTTGTCTATTCACGTAAGCAACTCTCACCCTGACAGTTGGGTCCATAGAAACCGGGAGCGCAGGTGTCGCAATGGCCACCAGTGAAACCCGGTTTGCAGACGCAGGTGCGGGTTCGGGGGTCCGGCCTGCAGGAGTTCTCTACAGTACCGGCTGCACTGCACTCACAGTCTGCAGAGAGAAGACACAAGGTTTTTATAGAGAAGGGTTTTTTTGTCAGTGATGCATCCCAAGTTCGGCTTTCCAAGTTATGTTCATCACATAAAAACTCTCCCATGGGCCGAGCCACAGCAGGTGGTACACGAACATGTATCGATGGCTTTGGACTGAACAGTGTTTGGTTTTTTCCAGCTTATCACATTCCACAGAAATTCCATTCACGCCACACTGATTTTCCCAAAACTCCCCCAAACATCTGACTTTAACAAAAAGAACAGATGAAAATGATCATGGAAAACAAGTGTTTTATATTATACGCTAACCGTGTGTACATTTCTGCTATACTCTGTTAAAGTATTTGAGTATACAAGTATGATAACAGACTTTGTAATGGTTTGGATAAGAGAGAGACAAAACCCTTATACTCAAATAGGATCCCAGATGCAACAAAAGATTGTATATTAAATTATAACATTTTTTTTTTTTCTTACTGATGATCTCTCCTGCGGGTTTGGCTTCGCCGTTGTTGTTGGAGATGGGTATGGCTGGTGGACACAGAAAGGGAGATGGAGAGAGATATTAGAACGCAGAGGTTTTGAGGCATGGTGGATATTTTCTGTAGTTTCTGTCTGGTACTCACGGTAACAGTCTGGGAAGCTCATGAAGCCGCTGGCGCAGGAGTCACAGTTCTCTCCGGTGTAGTTTGGTTTGCAGAAGCAGCGACCGGTCAGATCCTCACAGGTACCATCTGTGAACTCTGACTGACAGTCACACGCTGCAGAGAGGAAGAGGACGGGGATACACACAAAAGACATAAATGAAATGAAGTTATATTTGCATTCTAATGTATGTTCATTTGATCATGTCACTCACGTGCGCAGGCCAATGGGGACTCGATGCCGTGGTCAGGTGACCTGTAGTAGGTGGGGATGCAGCGCTCACAGTTGGCTCCGGTGGTGTGATGCTGAAAAAGACCAGTTTCCGTTACAATTGACTGTGATTGACAGTAACTTAATGATCCACACACACACACAATTACTTTGAGTATTCCTTTTTTAAAGACATAAAGAGACACATTACAGTTACCATGACAATACTCTATAAAAGTTCATTTCAAGCTTTGATTTTGCATAATGAAAACACATTATTACATGAGGAAAACTGCAACCACTACAGTGGTTATGGGCTTATTTCTATTTCTGATTGCAAAATATATATTCTTTAGGTCATCCACTGACAGCATAACACACTGCAAGTGGCAGCTGTGACTGTGATCCCCTTTTTTATAGAAAAGCAAAAAAAAACCATTATACACTATTACAAAATCAGGACCATTTAATCTAGAATTATTACTCGTTATTTATCTACACACAGCATTACCTGGCAGTTGAGGCAGACTCCTCCTCCTCTGTTGTGTCCGTGGATGTCGATGCTGCCTCTCTGCCGATCCACCTCGGGGTCGTAGTAACAGTCAAACGAGTGACGGTGACAGTTACACGCTGAAAAACAAAACGTTCCATTGGACATATTTAACATTAAGCTCATAGTTCTTTACAGAAGCAGGTGAATTAATACCAAACAGATGCACAGAAGCTCACAAACAGCATGGAGCATGAGCAGGTTTCCATCACTTGGAGGGTGAAAACTGCGAGAAACATGCATCAGGATAAAAGACAATGAGAGAGGACAAAAAGAAACAGGAGAAGGGAAGAAAGTAAGAAGTTAAGACTTTTCTTTTCTCAGCAGAAGAGAGAAATGTGTGAAGCTATTAATTTAACATCATACAAGCTCAATTATTTCCTGACATTTGATGTAAGTCAGTGGTTCTTTTTAGTTTGAAGAAATAAGAAGGATTTTTCATGTCTAATTACACGCAGCAATTAATGTCTGTCTACATCTTTGACATCAGCTCAAAAAGCAGATGCAGATGTTTTGATGGACTATCTATTGGGCTGGTGAGTGATTTCATAAAGTTGTGTCAACAACATGAGCAGAGACACGAAAAGAACTTTGTGCTTATGAGTCATTCATTATATGAGTCAAGTCAATCGGCCCAAACTTGACCTCATCATCGTACATGCAAACTTAGTAGAAAGATTTCAAACATTCTTCAACTAAATCTAAGATAAAGAAAGAGAACTCTATGCTTAAGACAGACATGCATCAAATCGTTGGCTCTTCATACAGAGTCAGTGAAACCCGGGTATATGGAGCTTTTTGTTCTTATCTGACCCTCAGCGCCTGAGAGGTGCCGGCTGGATAAACCAGCGCTCCTTATCCTTCACCTCTGATTGTGGTGAGTGTTTTTCTCAGACTTGAGGCACATTTGACTTTGTTTCCTTCCTTGAAACCAACCCCCCCCCCCAAAAAAGAAGAAGAATCTAAAAAAGACTGTTCGAGGAATCAATACAGCGAGTCAGTCCAGTGAGTCACTGCAGTAAACTAGCAGTGACTCATACAAAGTACCACACTCTCAGACAGATTATATATTCAATCTCAAATAGATACTCTCCTGAACTACTGAAACTTTTTTCATATAGGCAAAGCAACATGAGAATTCACGCAGCCTAGTGTTCATCGCGCTGGTTGATTGAAAGGTGAATGTATTATATATTGAATATCTGATAGACATACTTCCGCTTACCTCTCTCACTCTACCTGGGGTATTTGCCTCAATCTCCCTGTGGCTGTAGTTTCCTATCATGTTGCCCTTTGGTGACCCTTTTGCCATTGTAGTACTCACGTTGTTCCTGTTAAATATAACTGCAGCTTTGATAACACACGGCTCTCACATGTAAATATAACCGGAGCTTTGATAAATCAAGAGTGCAGCGGGATGACTTCGCAGAGAGGGTTTTTTACGGCACGATTGACGCTTTTTATGCGATAGTCTTCATGAAATGCTTTAATCAGCCACAAACATAAGGAAACTTATTTCATCAACACCTGTATACAACTAAAATCACAACGTTCCTTATTGAGAATCACACCACCTACAATCCTACCGGGGAACAGCAAAGTCTCTGGTGCAGTTTGCTGCTACCAAGGAAATGTTTACCGCCCCGGTGACCGGTTGCTAGGGTACGGGCCTGTAAGTGCGGCTCCATGGACGGCCCCTGGGTTTCACACTTGACCAACGCGTCAGTTGGTGGGTGGTAACCGTTCATAAATCCTTCCCCATTTCATGTCATTTAATTCCGAATCTTAAATGACAAATGAGCAAATGCCACTTTAATACAGTGGTACTGTGAGAACTTTTTACACCAACATCCACGATGACTGAATCCACAGGCATCTCTAAATGGAAATGGATTTCCTAGCACACATGTAGCAGGAAATAATACAAACATAGAGACTATAACAAGATTATCGAGAAAGGCATCAGCAGCACGGCAGAACATGCGTGTGTTGAGCTCCTTTAAAGTAAGACCAACTCGTTCTATTGAACCAACACATCAAATGAAACACATTCCTCTGCAGGGATCACTGGTTTAACTGTGTGTGTGTGTGTGTGTTCTTGATGCGGTGTATGTGTGCATCAGTGAACACAGACTCCTACTCACGTTCACACTCATTGGCACTGTAGGTGGTGGCTGGCTTCCACGGTAACTGGTTGTAGCCGGGGCAACACTGGTCACAAGACAGGCCGCAGGTGTTGTGCCGACAGTCACATTGTAACCTGTAAACAACAACAACAACAACAACAGTATGAGTGAAGAAAAATTAAAAGATAGGGTTGGAGTGCCGACACAAAAGACTTGAAAACCAATGTTCCAAACCCAGCACACGTTGCTTTGGGTAAATCACATAGTTTGAACTTTTCTCAAAAGTTCACAGTGGTCTTCCTGCAACACTGCTGCTGTGACTTCAAAGCATGAGGAAGAGAAAGAGGAGAAATAGTGTGTCAGATAGTAAATAGAAAAGAGAAAGGTGGAAATACACACCCCTACAATGAAAGAGTTAATCTTCCTACTTCATTGACCGACGGCTGACTGCTTCACCCCAGCTTTTAAATCGGATTAGTCTGTAAACCTTGGGCCTGCCGAGTGTGTCCAAAACACAGCAGGGAAGGAGGAAAGAAAGCATGCCCTCATCTCTCTGTCCTCTTACGTCAAGGAGAGACAAAGACAGAGGACCGGAGTCACCAACAACGACAACTGTTGCGGTATGAATGTTGAACTGTTGGCTTTGCACGTTCCTTCAAAGCGCAGATACATAGAAACTCCACGAGTGTATCACCATTTTTGTGTTTTGTGCGCTTTTGCATTATTGTGTTCACACTCCCTGGGCTCCCCTTCTTTAGTTGTTCTCTGTCACGTTGTGTGTGCTTCATGTAACCTTTTCATCTTTTTTTTGTTACTTTTATGTGTGGTTGTTCTTTCCCATTTTGCAGTTACTCTGCATCTCCTTGTAGTAATTTAGTGTCTCTATTCTTTTTCCTGAAAAAGCCTGAGTAACCGCATTTGCATTAAACCACACATATGTAAAGACAAGCAGGAGTCTGTCACGTGTACCAGTTTAAGTAGATTTGAGTGTATTTTTTAAAAAGTGCAAGCAAATGTAAGCTGATGCATCACCATGCATTTATAGTATATTGAATGTTCAAAATCAATTCAATTTATTTCTCATTTGAGATGTATTTTAGGTGTTTAAAATACCTCTTTGGAGGGCTGCTGCCCTCTGGCCCACACTGATCTGTGTATTGTGTTTCAACGGGCTCATTGTGTTTCCAGCTTTCACCTTAACTCTACCATCCATTCATTCTCACACACACACACACACACACACACACACACACACACACACACACACACACACACACACACACACACACACACACACACACACACACACACACACACACACACAATATAATTCACACGCTCACTCATGCATCACCAAACTGTGCGGCTCTCTATGCGTCTTTCCTTTGCTCCCTGGTGATCCGCCCTGCTCCAGCGTTTTAGGATGTGACTTTCAATGGACGGTTTCCATCAAAATTCACTACTTCCTGGTTTTAATGGTCAGCTGAGGACCAGCAGCTTCCTGACCGTAGCAAAGCGAGCCAAGCACAGTAAACTCACTCAAAAGGGCTATAAAGCACAATTTCCCTTTTCAATTCAATTCACAATATTTATAATTAGGGTTTTGTAATGTATTGTTCCCTAAACGCCGTATTCTTTTTACCTGAAAAACGGAACTTAGAGGAACTCTACATTACTGAAACAACAAAGACAATGGATGAAAAAACAGGACATTTTTACGAGCTTCATATTGAGTAACTTACTTACTTTAAAACAGTTAAGTGGCTCTCTGTGTGCTGTGCACTTAGAAAGCATTGTGGTGGATTTGACTTTATGTTCAGCTTTACAGACCCTGACCGAATTCTTGTTTGTTTGCTCCACATTTTTTATTGGTCTAGATGACAGCGGGCGGCTTTAGTCTGCTGGTCGAGACCTGGGTGCTCATAGTGAACATGAATATAAGACTTCGACTTAGTTTTCTCTGCTGACAATCATAAAAAGAAAGTCAACACTATGATGGGGAATTAGTCTGTAAAATAACCGGAAAAAAGTAGTTGAATGTTATTTTGTGAAACCTTGCTTTCATTAATCCTTTGTCATCAGTGTTTCACTCAATAAGAACATTTTAACTGTGTAGGACAATATCTCCATCACCATGTAGTCTCTGTTTCCTTTAACTTTTGAGTTACATCATCATATCAGCAGCCATAGGTCACATTTTTAAACACAGACCTCCAGTCAGCAAACCGTCCGTCGTGTGAAGCACACCTGCTGCATATACAACGTTAAACAAAGTCCAGCATTGATACAAGCTTTTCAGATTGGCATTCCATCGCTCTGACACAAGGCAGAGACCGCGTTTCCAAAAGCTTGATGAGGTCAGGAGGGATTTATTTAAATTCCTTATGCCGTTTTCCCTTCAATAAAAAAAAAAAACCCTGTCTCCTGGAAAAAAGTCTAAATGTCAGCAACTGTAGGACTCAAGAGACTAAAAATATCTGGAATTGTTTGAAATACCAGAATCCCACATTTACACTATTGCAATATCACAAATATAATACTTTAAATGCCAGTTAGATTTCCTTTCGTTTAAACAGTTTGACAAGGTTCATGTCTCAGTGATTGCTCTGTGCGTCAGGGATAACGTGTGAAATACCAGTCACAAGTCAAACAACATCTCGGGCTATTATTTGGTTAAAAGAGCAACAGCTGTCTCTAAAAGGGGACTTTTGACTGGATTCTGGTTGACGGAAAACTGGTCAATCACTAATAAGCATTGATGAACATTTGATGACACGTTCACACTTACATCTCTCTTGCCATTTCTTCTTTACTCATTTATACAATATATGTTTTGTCTGTGATTCCATTTAAGTATTGTAAGTATGTATACAGATTGAGACTGCTTTACAGTCACAACCAAAGGAAAGGTGTGTTGTTGTGAACCAAAACACACACACACACACACACAAACGGAGGTTTAGACACAATTATGCTTAATGTACACTACGCACATAGGACCAGCTGTGCTAATGATTAACCCAGATGTGGCCTCCCCTCTGACAGCTCTCACCCTGCACTGGAGGTGAAGCAGCAAAGTGAAACCAAATGGTGCGAAACACGTGGAATAATTTAACAAGATGCAAGTTGGGAAGAACGTGATCTGTTGTACACAAGCAAAGATGTAAAGCCAAGACATGCTCGGGATAACTGTAGTCTACATCAGGCTGCAGGCACTCTCTGTTAAACGGGATTACATTATGTTGTTGCCAAAAAGAGATTAAAGCTCATGCTGTATGAAACTAAAACGCAATATAACACAATATAAACAAATAGTTGAATTAGCCTTAATGGTGGTGTGAAAAGACAAACTTTGCAAAGTCTTATAGTTCTTTTGAACATGTGAACGGTTGAGTGGCATTAAAGCAAGAGAGCCAATAGTTTTCCAAAGCCGGGCATGTTTTAGAATGTAATGGTAGATTACTTAACTAGTATTTAAGTTACTTTACATGTCTAAAAAGCTTGGTAAGAAAGGAAAGCAGAGTACTAATATTTTGTACAAAATGAATGTTTTTCATTAAGTTCTCCTCTCTCCTGCCAATAAATATGTTTCACCCTCGGGTGGACGAGGTCTTCTGCAAAAAAGAATTGTGTGAAGACGTTGTGCGCACGCAAGCAGATGAATGAAAGCCTAAAACACGTCTTCATACAGTACCTGTCGGGGTCCCACCAAGACATAACAAACACCCATCAAAGACACGCCGCCTCCAGCTACATCCGTGTGCCACACACACAGTCGCACACGCTCGGCTCGGCTTCAGCTCGAACGCACACAACCGACAAAGCGACTGCAGCTGAACTCTGCTCAGTGTCTGGAAGAAGCAGACTCAAACACACATGTGAGTGATCTGCTCTTACGGGTTTAAAAGTAGATCCGTTTGGAAATCTGGGTTACTTTACTAAATGTCTATATTTCACTTGAGAGTCAGGTGTTGGATGCATAAGAATGTGAGCACAACTCCCTCTATGTATATATTGGACAGTGTCATAATGCAAGTTGGACATTTCTGTGATGTTCTGGATCCTTTCTGGAGGAAACTCTCTCTAAGTGCATAGACAACCTCTGATTGTGTCAGTATCCACTGTCGAACCAGCAGCAGCACATTCTCCTTCACCGTACATTCAAATATTTGACAAATCCCAGGACCCCCCCCCCCCCCCCCGCCCCCTCCTCTCGGTCCCCTCTACTCCCTATAAAATCCCTCCCAAATTCCAAGGACAGAGGGCTAACATCTTTAGGCAGATGAAGGTGATTGTTCATTCATTTGTATGTGTGTGTGTGTGTGTGTTACACTAATGTAATGAATGATACAACACACGCACATACTATAAAGTTATGTGTATATGTGGTCCACTTCCACTCATCATGAGACACCTATGCTTATGTGGAAATTTACATGAATTAAAACAGGCTCTGAATTGTAATCCGGCTCCAACAAAAACAGACTTGATACACAACTAGAGAGGTATCTGTATGACATTACGTTATTTATTCCTTTCCTTCATCGCGTTGAAGATGAGGAAGACGATACAGTGTGTGTGTGTCTGTGCGTGCATACGGCTATGTGTGTGTGTGTGTGTGTGTGTGTGTGTTCATTGACCCTTTGAAGGCTGTGTCCCACCTGTAGGGGTTGTTTGGCTCATCGGCGTCGCAGGCTTCAGCATGTCCGTTACACACACAGCGTCCTCCGATGCTGATGTCTTTGATACTGTAGTAATACTGTGAAATGAAATGAATACACAAGATGAGGTTCTATCATGAATATGTCGTGGTACATCATTGTTTTAGTTAAAGGAGTATTTTGATATTTGGGGAGATAGGATGCAACATCCATGCTGGGGAGCGGATTGCTTTCTAAAGATCCAGATTAGCCAAATCCTGTCCAATTCCTACTGGAATGACTCGTAATAGCTCCATAGGGGTTTATAATTCCCACTGACCGGATAAGATAATCCTTCATTAGTCACACGGGGGGATTGACGGGATTACAGCGGCAACGGTTTAAATTCACAGAGACAAAACACAAGGTGTAAGATCTTTGAAATAAGCAGTAATAAAAACAACAAGAATCCACATTTACTTCATTAAATATTATATAAACTGAAAGTTGTCTTGGTCGAGCAGATTTTTTAAACCTTTAAAAATAGATATATGATCACTGTAATACTGCATCTTAATGCACTATTATGACTGAAGGTCTCTAAGGCTGTAGGACTCTGGAGAAACCACCTGCAGGAAAAGGCGCAGCTACAAGGACGTTTCATTCTCTTCCCGTCAGGCGTTCTTTGGAGGAATATGACATCACCAAATCTTTCCCAATCGGTTGCATTGCGTTACCCTGCGGGTGACGGTGGGGTCACGGAGCGCCTTTCCCATCAAGTGTCCCAGCAGCGTGTTGGTTCTGAGGAAACGAAGCCTGATGTTGGTGGCCTTGGTGAAGTCCCTCAGCACCGGCGAGTAGGAGAAGTTCAAAGCCCCGGGCCGCCCGTTCACCAAGGACACGACAACCTGGGAGAGGAGGACAGAGGCTGCTTATCATCTGAACAACAGGTGGTAGAACATGAAGATTACAGTATTGGAAAGTCCGTTTTTCCACTCACATACGATAAGAGATGAAAGCAACACATTTACAGTTGAACATTGGAATGAGACATCATTGTACTTTTGGCATCGATTGCACACTCACCTCTCCATTCTCCAGCGGGACTATACGGGAGTACTCGGTGGTGCAGACGATGTCGTTGTCATTGCTGATCCTCTCAATGGTACTCTGTCCAAAACGCTCAATACAGTCTCTCTTGGAGGCTACACACACACACACACACACACACACACACACACACACACAAGAGAAGCATCAACTTGTGTGCAACGTGAGGAGTGTATACCATCTTGAGGCATTTTAATGATGCTCCTCAGTGAGATACTTGGTAGATGTCTATATTTTAGTTCTCCTTAAATATAGCTCAGTAGACTTTTCAGCTTCTCAACAGCTGGAATGTCTTCATTAGTCATCAGCTTCTACAGACACCGACTCTGTAGGACTCATAGTAGTAATCATAGCTCAAGACTGCTGAAAATAGTGCATCATTTAAGATATAAAATGCTAATCTAAAGCATAATTAAATTAAATAAGAGCATGTCTTAGAGAAAAGTGACAGCAAGGTATTTTCCCTGATTCTTCCCTTGTGTTCAGATACATCCCAGAGTGTAGATCTATTACGTATTCATAACATCGAGGCGTTTTGAAGACTAATTAGAATCTAATTAATGATTTCTTCATGAGCTCTTTGTGACACCAAGAAACATAAAACTGACCGATCAACAAGCTACGCCTCAATACCTTCCTGCTCGTTAATAAAAGATATTTAAATTATGCCATCAACTTAAGTAAGAGAATGCAATTTTGGTTGGTTGATTTGGTTGAGAAAACCAAAACCAATAATAATCAAACTGTAACAGTGTGTGTGACTGCTTGAGATTTAGGCTTGTTTTGTTCACATTGTTTCTTCATGAAGATACAACTACATTCCTGAAATAGATTTACTTTATCTCAAATGTGACCTTGACAAAGAGTAAAAGAACACGAAAACAAGACAAAGAAAAGGAGGCGGGGTGATTTTTGTCACAATGTCACATCCAACCGTATGAGAGCTACAGCCGTTCTTTTTTACAATATGTTTCTCATTCCCCCCCTCCAAACCTTGAGATGGAGTTCATAAGAAAACCAGACCATCAGGGACCTGCTGGTTAAATGTAGTTATTTTTGGCCCATGCCAGCCTTTAAGTTCTATTCTACCTTTAAGATTCCAGGGTGAAGGAGGTTATCAAGACTGCAGAAATGTAATTTCTCAGGCATCTTGGACACCTGGAGCAGCTTTTAATAATCCAAATGAATGAGTACACACACACACACACACAGACACACACACACAATGCAGACCCAAACCCCCCCTCTGTCTCTTTCTCGTCTACTCAGGTGAACATCAAGCTGTGACCTGTTGGCAAACATGACTGGAATTCCCCTATAGCCCCCCCTGGATCGACAGCCAACCAGCTAGCAGCTGTATTAAATACCCCCCCCTCCTCCGACCTGACCGACAAACCATCCAACCAATCCCCCCCCCCCCTAAGGCCTGCTGTTAAACTGTGAGATTAGAAGGAGAATTAAGCCTAACCACGGGGGAGGTTAGGAAAGCATGAAGTGATGCTGACGGAATCTGACACTTTGCTTCTAATCACCAAACATCTGGCCTCACGCACACGTATATGTATGCATTGTACGGATGAACATGTGTACGCGTGTGCAATACTCACAGGCAAAGTACTGCCACGGTTGGTAAGTCTGACCAAAGTCGACGGATCTCTCCAGGACCCAAAGGTCAGGACGAGGGGAGTTTGCAAACTTGATCAACACGTAGGCAACGTGGAAGACCTGCAGGGACAGGGAGAAGACAACATTCCACATTACTGCATTATGCAAGCACCAAGCAATACGGTGCAAGGGTGCAAGAAAACACCTGTTACTGGTCGGAGTCTGAGCTGAATGAGTTGTTGGTGAATATGCGCGATGACTAAGGATAAGCATTAAGAAGAACCATAAATAAACAGCCAATCTCCCAGATCATAAAAGTTAATTAGCATTAAATTCAGACTGTTTCATAGCCAGTTAAAAATGTCATCCAGTGGATTCAGAAAAAAAGGGGGTTCAATGTAAAAAAAAAAAAGAAACGAAAAGAAAGGAAGCAAGAAAGGTGAAAAGGATGGGAAAAGTAAAGCAAGGAGAGGAAATTAAACAAAAGGATAAGATTGACATGAAAAGAGAGGATATTAGAAATAAAAGGGGGGAAAAAAAACAGGACATGAAACAAAAGTAAAAAAGCTTCTAATAAAACCAGTCTGCCCTGACCTGTGAAACTTCTTCCCTCGTCAAAGAGAAATCATCTCAAAACCAAGTACAGAATGTCTGATCTGTTATGACGGGTTATATGTTATATTCTGAGTTATTGTGTTTGAGTCCTGTCAGTAATGAGCACCAGGTGCTCTGCAATCGGACTCTGTCTGCAGCCTCTTCTCTTTCCCTTGTCGTCCCTCACTCATTTCCTGGAAAGGCCCCGAAGCTGGTTGGACGGCGATGACAAACTGCTCCCAGGAGCAAAGAAGAAGTTCAGCTGTATTGTTTTGTCTGTCAGACCTCGAAACAGAACACACTGAAATAACAAGATGACGCACAAAATAATATCCCGACTAATCAAATTCAATTTTTACCATCCTGTGTGCGTGTTTGGGTGTTAGCTGAGAGCTCCTTTTAAGAGGCAGCATATGACAATTTAAAGTTTATTTAAACGTAAAATAAAATTTGGGATTTTCTGGATATAAATAAGCATTTTATTCTATAGAAGATCACATTTAGACTATAAAATGGCCCAAATTTCAACATTTCAAATAACATTGTTTTGTCTCTTTCCTAAATAGATTATGCAAGTTGTGATACAAGATTCATTAATTTAAATGTGTATTGTCTTTGCCTTTATCCTGACATGAGGTTGGCCTTTGTCTCACCAAAGGGGCACTAAGACACGCACACTTTGACCGTCCATCACTGAGGTTCGGCATGTGTTCAACATACTTCATAAGAAAGATATTGAGGCACTTTCAAAGAATAAATGCGCATTATTAGGAAATATCTGTCAACATGTGTGTATGTCTGAAGGAGATCTAAAGGACAGGAAGCACAAAGCAAGGCCTCTGCACGTCCCTCAGGGTCAAAGAAATTGGAGGACAGATCCAGGAGCATTCTTCTGATTCCAGGGTTGAAGTTTGACCAGCTCAGGGAGCAACCTAGGGTTCAGAGAAGATCCTTTGAACCAAAGACTTTGACTTCTAACTGAAAACATACAACGGAATGCTCAAAGATCAGGTGCTGCTCTGAACTCCAGACCATATTGTGTTTTTTCATTGTAGTAAAAATGGCAAAAAGCTGAAGGGAAAAGGGCATTATTTGCTTTGTACAGTCTTTTATTCTGAAGGCAACAGTGCGTCACATTTAGACTTGCAGGTCTTGTCCCCAAACTTTTCCCTAAATATAAAATGTCTGGCCACACCTAAAGATATATTTAGGATTTACATCCCTAAAATCTCCATTTAAATATATGAATTGAATCTAAAATGGGCTGAACAAATCTAACTGAACTAGAAAGTGCACAAACCATCCTGATTTTCCCTAAATTGGCCGCTGGCCAGCGAGAGGCCTCAGTGTGTGACTCATGGTGTAGTGTAGGCATTTGCATGTTGCATTGTAGTGTATTTTACTATTTAATTATGCATTTTACATTTTAAATCCGGTTAGTTGTCCCAATTTGTAATAAATGTATCCGTGATGTTTTATTTTCCTTTTCTTCGTAGCAACTTCAAGAGAATATTGTTGTATAAGAAAAGAAATCCTAATTAACTCTGATTTCCTTACCCCTCAGTAAACAGACTACCACACGTCGTTTTATTTTTTAAATATATTTTTTTCTGTCTTCGTCAATCAAGATGAACGGTGCCGAGCTAGTCATGTGACAACCTGTCAATCAAACCATTCCTACGCCCTGCTCCAGATACCGTTTAACAACTTTTAATGATCCTTTTTCCACACATTTAGATTGTTGTATGATTATTCATTTCATATTGCATCATATATCCGTGATAAAAGAAGATTGGTCATATTAATGATGATGAATGTATTAAGCCTGCTCAGCCTCTCTCTCTTTCTCCCTCTCAGCTGTCTGTCTCCAGCACACGGTGTTGCGCGGTCTAAACACACACACACACACACACACACATTCACAACAAAAGCTTTTGCTGACCCCTTTCCCCCCCCCCTTATACGTACACACCCCTCTGCAGGATTTATAGATTAGTGGCGGCCTCCCGAGTCAGTCACTCTATAGGAAACTATGGAAAAGAATAACGAAGATATCAAGAAACATCTTTTTTATAAAAAGTGGAATAATTAATCAAATGAAGAAAAGTCAATTCAACTGATGGGTTTTCAATTAAGTGAGTTGTATTCAGACTCTAACACCTCTTTGAAGTTTTAGCTCACTGTGCTGAACTTATTCCGGGGAAATAAGTGGCTCACATGACACACCTTCCCTTCAAAAATAGATGTTTGGAAATTTGTCAAAATGTAAAAATGTAAATATCTACTCATACGCATACTGTGCGTGTGTGTGTTCTTCTCTGGCCCCTGGCTGGTTTAATAATTGTACTCATTCCTCTGACACCGCATTCCCGGTGCAAAGTAACCATGGAGATAAGACGGGAGACACACAATAAAAGGAGAGAGGGACGGATGGGGGAATGAAAGATGGAGTGGTGAATGAGTCACAACCTGTAGCAATACTGCAGAAGTGAGACAAGATGCATGAGACAAAGCTTTAACGGTGTGTGTGTGAGAGAGAGAGGTTGATAAAATACAGGACCTCACCATTTTTATTTTTTCAAGTGTCACCTCCTGGAACAATATTTGCTCGATGACATGACATATACGGAGAGATGGTACGGTAAAGGTTGAAAGTCTGCGGAATGAATTCGCCGATTGATCGCCATTCAAAACTGTATGACCTTGTCCTTTTGAATCCTTCCATCCATCCTGTTTGCACGGACTTTTCCTGCTATCTGTCAGTGGATGTGTAATCTCTTTTGGTTTGTCTCTGCAAACAGATTCAATGGTGCCAGTCTGAGGAAAAGCTGTTGTGATTACACACACACACACCCACACACACACCATCTATAACAGAGGAAAGAAGTGAAAAGATCTCATCTTTTTAAGTCTATAACTGTGTCCACCAACTACTCTGTGTGTGTGTGTGTGTGTGTGTGTGTGTGTGTTTGCATGGGAGAGCTTTCCTGAGAGCGAAGGTCATTCCTCACATTCCAAGTCAATCTCAGTGTCTTTCTTGAACCTCTTTTTGTCCCTAATCCTCCCTGAACATGTATTTCTTCAAGCATTCATTCATTTATTCCTTTTCCTCTCTGCAGGGGTTAGGGAATGCGCAACTAGTCCTCCTTCAGGATCCCAGGGAAGAATTCCTGACTCTGATTCCGGGGAGAAAACTTTCACGGCTCTTCTTAGATTTCAGTGGGAACATTTTCTGTTGGCTCCCTGGTTTCGCCGTTTAAATCAAGCCGATCTCCTGGGAGCCGTAAGGGCTGAAAGTGATACCATCTCTATCAAAGCAAAGCGAGGTGTTTGACTTTTACGCTGTGGAGCGTTAATTTCTCCTCCAACAGCACGCTAAGGAGCTCAAAATGCTTCAAACTAATTGGCGTGAAGTGTCGGTGAAGGTGGGGACATCTCACATTTAGAGCTCCAATATTTAAAGTTAAAGCCTCCTGTAAGTATCTGCTGCCGGGATTTCAACGGGGAGAGAAATAATAGGTGCTCAAATTTGGTAACTTCTTCTCATCTTCTTTGTGTCCAAGCACCTTATGATGCAGCGTTCAGCTTTTCTGCTCCACATATCCGGAATAAACTCGCAGAAAGCTGGAAGCAGCTCTGCTGAGACTCTCAGCAGACTTTTCTGTTTGCTGCTGCCTTAATTAAACCAGATTCAACGATGATCTGACTGCTTTTTCTGATTATTTCATAAACTCCACTACAACTTTTATTTTTGTTCATTTTTTTTTATTTTTTTATGTGAAGGACTTTGAATTTCCTTGTTGTTGAAATGCTCTCTACAAATAGATTTGCCTCTCCTTACCTTCAAGGACACGTTATCTACACGCCTCCAAAGGAACGGAAGAGAAAACGTAACCAACACTTCTTGAGAGAAGTGGTGTATCTAATAATAACTGCCTGCATGTACCCAATTAACACCTCTATATCCCAAGCCGCAGTTCTCCAGGTGGCATCTTGCTGCCCAGAGGCTAAAGATGTGCATAGGCAACTTGGAACTTGACGCCTTTAACTCATATACATTCATGCAGCCGGCCCATACATGCTCAGTCAGTGATCTCAGTGTTTCTGAACCGCTTCAGACATTTGAAGATTACACACTCTTGTCTTTATCTTTCCATCTTCACGTTGGTTTGCACAGCGTTGAAAACGTCGGAGCAGTGCAGATGTCTCTGACATGTCAGAGCAGGAACAGAAAAGCGAGCTTATCACTTGCTGATGAGTTGCATTCTAGGGATGTCACAAAATTGGCAAATACCAACGTGCATCTTGCAAAAAAGAAATAGGAATAACAGTAAAAAAATCAAGATAATTTATCATTAGTAGTCTAGCGTGGCATCCCAACTTATAAGGTTTTCTTTTATAATATTTAACACCACAGAAATGTGTCAGACTAGAAAAAAAAAATTCTTAACTTGCACATCTCATAACAGATTTCAGATATTTGGATGTACCCTGAATATGTCTTTCACCTCTTAACACCACCCATGGTCCTACTCACAGAGGTATTAAAAAAAAACGCAATAAATTATCACAGGCGCCAAAATCCCTACGTCCCTACGCTGTTTTTTCAGAGCATCTCAGGTATTTAGAGGAACCATCTTTGTAAAGAGAAGGGGGGGGACCATGAGGCAGTGAGAAGAGTGGTCAAGATAGTGAGAAAAGAAAAGCAGACGCGATGATGAATGGAGGAGACAGACAGGAAGAGAGATAAGAGAGAGATTGACTCCCATCGTGGAAATACTGAGTGAAGCTCCTCCTCAGAGAATATTTATCAGGGCAGACAAGGAAGAAGGAGAAAAGGGAGGGTGAAGAGAAGGAAAAGAGGGGGGGGGGGGGGGGGGGGAAGACAACGACGTCTCTACTGCTACTGTTAGTCATTGCATTGCACTGTATCGTTTCTTTTGAGGGTCAAAACAAGATGATTTCAAGTTTGCCCTTTTCAGGTACTGTGTATTTCTCAGGTTGGAACAACCATGCCATCTTGGCTGGAGTTGTTTGAGCAAAAAAAAAAAATTATGCAGTTTAAGGGTATTTTAATGTGGGGTTTGTTTCATCTTAAAACAACCAAGGTAAAGATGCCATTGCTACGGTAAACATAGAGAGAGCGGCTAAAGGGATAAGAAGTGTAAAGGGAAGTAGCAGAATGAACGAAGCGAGGTGAAACAAGCAGGAGAGGCCCCGCAGGGACAGTTTATCCTCAGGCTGCTTCTTCCAAATTGATGCCTTGTTCCACCGCTGTCTGACACTTCAACATCCCCCCAGGATGTGGAAACTCCTGCACAGTGTGTGTGTGTGTGTGTCTCTTGTAATGTTGTCTGTTTTAGACCATGACGCTGAGGACATTCATGAAAAGTGAGGACATTAGGTCCCCTTCTAGCCTCAGACAAATCCCGTGTATGTCTAAACATACGTGTCCAACCACAGATGAATTTCAGTATCCAAACTCATATGGCACATTATTATAAGCCCAGTTCATTCTAGAAAATAACTTGTTTCTGGCTTGTCTTGATGCTGGTCCAGAACGAAAGGAGGTGAGCAAACACAGGGTTTAGACATTCCATGACAAATTACCCTCATCGTGTCCTCTGCTATTAGCATCAACCCCCCCCCTTACCCCCCTCTCCCTCTGTAAGGCCACTGTACACTTTCCTGATCAGCTGGCAGCTTGTTATTTAAATTCTATCAGTTTAGTTCACTTAATCAATATATGTGAGAACATGGTTGAACAATAAGCTGGACTCAAATTGAGGCGATAATATGACAAGATGTAGCATTTAATGGTGGACGTAATCCACAAACACACTCACTATAATCGCCTAACAACCAAGTCATATTAATGACAGCGAAATAGCAACAAATAAACGCAAAGAGAAACTCTGGTTTGTTTTTAAAATGTTAGATCCGGATGCTTCCCAACCCTGACAGAGGAAATGAGTCTAGATTTCACCTGGGAAAACTTTGCTTAAAATGTTCCAAATGTGTCAAAAATCAAGGAGGAAAGCAGATAAGCAATTAAATATAAAAAGGCAGATGAATGTGAGGTCAGAGAGAGAAGGAAGGGAGGTTTTCTTCCCCGATAACCTTGACTTTCTCCACCTTTCTGATCCGCTAATCCTTTGTGCCAAATGATTGGAACAGATAGCCGCAGGGAATTCCATAATTAGTGAAGAATGGGAGGAGGAGGAGGAGGAGGAGGAGGAGGAGGAGTGATAAGGGAGAGGAATGGTGGAGTACAGGTTGTCTTAATAAAAAGAGAGAAGGAGGAGGAGTTTGTGGAAATTCTGCAATAAAGTACTGCTGGGTTACACTCAGTCTAGATAAAAGTCATCTTTACTATCAAATACAGAGTTGGATATCATGTGACCCGCAACAAAACTTAATAAAATCCTAATAAAAATCATGTGTTTGTTCCTTTTAATGTTTACAATTTTTGGGACAATGAGCTTCTTTCTAATGATCAAAATACATAAATCAAGGTTTGCACCAAAAAGTAAAGTTTCATGTCTTAAACCGCATTAGTTAACAGCTGGTAGTCTGAACAAAAGGAAACATATTGGATGAATGGCATCGGTGTGGCATTTGTTGTGAAATGGTGCCTCTTTCATATTTGCGGTTGGAATTAGTTGTAGGAAAAAAGGCGGGGGTGGAAATGAATTAGCTTAGAAGTCAAGCAGAGAGACTAATTTTGCGCTCCCTCCCCCCCACACACACACACCTCATCTGCAGAGAGGTCAAAGGTCAACGTCTGGGCCTAGTGGGGGATCCGGAGCTGTGTGTGAAATCTGTATGTAGCCCACACTAAGTACTAAGTGAATGATTAAGTATGACATTACCAGCCGGCTGGTCTCGCTGAGGCAAACCCAAGCAACAGGTCTGCTGCGCGTCACGTGACCGCATCGATCAGGTCATTTCAACACTTCACCTCAATTATTCAGTATTAGTTGGAGCCAAAATGAACGTGTTTTAAATGTTTTAAAAATGTTGTCAACAGTCTACAACTGGCAAAACTAAATGGCAGTGTTATACTCAACCTGTCCAACATTCCACGTACCATGTTCTACTAAAACGCAACATTAGGACTCTCCAAATGACTAAGAAACAGGGGTTTGGAAGATTTTACCAAAATGCAATACAAAATTCTCTGTTGCGTGTTATCCCACAGGCAGACAGACAGAAATGTGTACTTCCACCACCACCAAATATTCCCAGCGTGTGTTACAGTGTAGGGCTGAATGTTAGTGCGGATACCGCCCAGCTGTGGGCTTTAATGGCACCAGTCACAGCTGCTGCTATCGGCTTGTTTCCTCCAGTAGCCGATAAACAGCTCGCTCTCTCAGCCAGTCGGTCGGCACAAACGTCTTTCTGTATCTGTATGCTTTGATGACGTGGTGCTCACAAGGTCCCAAGAAGCTGACTGTGTTCCTGGTAATTCCTGGTGATTTCGGCCTCTCTTTCCCAACGACACAATCCCATCTCTTTCAGGTCGTATCTCAGAGTGATGAGGATTTAAATGTGGACTTCGCCCAGTGGAGCATCACAGGGGGGGGGGGGGGGGGGGGGGGGGGGTCACAGTTTCTGAGCTCTGACTAACTTCAATGAGACAACATTAGCAGCTATAGCTGAGCTGGAAACACACACACACACACACAAGCCCAAACATATAGAAAATGATGGCTGATCATTGTTTGCTTCTTTTTAAAGGATTTAAGACACAAGGGACTTGAGTATTTAGAGTATTTAGGACTTTCCTTCACCAAAAGCATTCTTTTTTCTGTGACAACACTTAGATTAGATCGACAAATCTGTAAAACCTGAAAGCACTACTTTAAATGAGATTTGCTCAGCCAGCATGAAACGCCTTAAACTCAGTTGACATTTTTGGTTAGGTTCTTGAGAGGCCTTAAAGTCAACACAATTGAACGCCGAAATCAGCCTGAAGTATTATAAACCTCAGTGGGCGCCCAGCGGATTCGTTCGCACACACTGCCTCACCCTCCTGTGACTCTGTGAGGTTGAATGTGTGGGTGTGTCAAACGGATTGACCCCAACAAACTCCCTCCGCTCCACTACCATTCAACATTTTATGACTTAACGATGGGAAAACACTCCTTTCTGTTTGCCGCCCTCCTGTTCTCTCTATAGTCCTCGTCCCTCCATTGCCTGCTCTGCACTCCTCTGTTTGAACAAGGAGGAAGGGACATTCCTGCAGCTACACAACTGTAAGGCCACATTCAGAACAAACCAAATCAAAAACTCTGGTTTCTCTTGTTTCAGTGAGATTACAATCAGCAATGGTGTAACACAACGTGCCACTTTCCTGGAAACGTTTTCTTCAATTTCTCTTGTAGCTTTAATTCTTGGTTACAATTCACTGGTAGAACGTTTCTCTTATATTAAGTATTTTTAATTTAATTTCATCCTCTATGTATAAATTGTTCTTTGTGCAGCTGCAACCTCTGAATTGTTAATGTCTGTTGATTTACACTCTGTGTAGTGTATTTCTAATACAAAGGTCCTTCAGACAAGAAAATAGTTAAAGAAATCCCAAATCAGGCCCGGTTGTAAAAAACTCCAATAGCCCAAAAAAGTCAAACATTATGAGATCTTGAGCAGAAACTTGGTCGCGGTTGAATCATCCCTGAAAATATGTGATTTAGATATGAATACCTGGATAAAAGATGAACGGTTGTCTTTTTGAGTTTCACATTAGAACAAACAACTATAGATATGTGCCCCCTTTACGTATCATGAGCAGCGGTGACCTCACACCTGTGTTCATCATTAGAAATGTGAAGTGAGATGAAATGTAACCGGGTGACCTGGACTCCTTCCCTCTGCACCCCCTGCTCTACTCCCCCGCTCTGCAGCAGAGAAACTCAAACAACGTGCTTTGACCTGGTAAAGAACCATGTTTACTCTTGCATTAGCAGGGACAAACCTCTCGCTTTGTCACGGCTGTTTCTTCATCTCTTCCGCACACGCTGTGTTGCTTTGTTACCTTGCACATCCATCTTTGCTTTGATCCGAGTGGATTTTCTGTGTTTAATTTGGAAGAAATTGGCAAAAGTCGTTTCTGAGGTATTAAATAAGTTTAAAGTTCCCTAGCAGCAAATTGCTAATAAGTAGAGGTAAGTAGGCCAACTAATCAAACCCTACTTAAAGTTTGGATCAAAGCCGCAAAGATGAGTATCAGAATCATCTTTATTGGCAAGTGGAATGACTCCAGTTTGTGCATAGTGCTGTAGATGTACTGATACCTGCTGGTTTGTACATTTTTCAGATCCATAATAAAAAAAAAAAACATGTTGTGTTTTTCTTTTAAGCTGTTAAATTCTTCTTAACTACTTCCATGGTAAATGTGCTCATTGTGTGATATCGGTCAGACATTAGCATCAGGCTATTCTTGGTCTGGCTTGGCAGAAAGAAAAGCGCTCATAGTCCCCCGGGGTCCTTGAGGGAGGACGCAGCCTGGCACAGAAAGTGTTTTTCTGTCCGGCTTTTATCCGAGTAGGAAGCTGCACCCACTCCGCGCGCAATTTTAGCTGGACATATACAACAGGAGCTATTCTTTTCTTTAGGAGAATAGTTTAATTAATCGATTGTCTTTTTATGTATAGAGCTCAGTGTAGAATGGGAACTTGGCACAAACTAAAAGCAGTGCTCTAGTCCCAAACTTATTTAAACATTGTATATTAAAATATGAATGAATAAAACATGAAGACTATTTTGTCTAAATCAAATTAACTTACACATTTCTTAACTTGTCCTCACACATAAGTTGCCTACTTAGTTCACTTTGCCAACAGTACCTGTTAATTCATAAACCAACTAATGGATTTATATAGTTTGTTTTCAGCTTTTTGGGACGGTCGTGTGAAAATCGGCTCATTATACCATTGTGTCCTTTCAAAATAGACGTCTGTCTTCACAGGCGGGACGGTTTACAATAGGGTTGGTTGAAGTTAGTTACATCTCATAAAGCCACTAAAGGGGCCTTTGTTGATCAATCTTCTGATCCTGAAGGGCCCTCAGTCAACCGCTTTGGTCAGTGTTGGGAGAACGGGTTGAAGCAGCTCAAACTGACCAGCAGAAGCCTAAACATTCTTTGAATACAAAACAGTGAACTATGAATTAACCAATAGCGTGCATGTTGTGTACGAGGGAAGGATTATATGTCCTTGAAAAGAAAGGATTGGAAAAGGATGAATTATTTCTCAATGGAGGTTTTTTTTAGTGCAAAATGTGGAACTGAATTCTCGCAGAATAATTAATGCTTCTTCAAACGAAGGAAGTGCATGCAGTTTGTTGGCCTGCACCTGAAGTGACTAATCTTCTATAGTTCATTTCCCATTGAATCCCATTTCCTCTGTGAGGAGTATGCTGAATGCTAAGATTGGGAGGGCCGAGGACCACTGCAGCATCAAAAGGAGCTTGTGAGAGTGAGCAAACACCTTCAGACAATAGGACTGAGCTCAAGCTGAATGGACAATCTGGTTGGCTCGGCCTGGGAGAGTGCGCCAACATGTCTGAAGCAAATTAAAATCCCTAATTATTATAAATTAGTTAGCAAATATTTTAGAACCCTCCAGGAAAAATTGTAAAAAAAAAGACCATCGATGAAACAGACATGTGTATATGAGGAGTAACTGGCAAAAGTTATAAATGAACCTCCACAAGGCATGGGAGGGATTGTAATTATATGTAAACTCAATATTTTACAACTTAAGGATGACGGCTCAAATCTGTCTTTACGTGATCCTTCACCCTCTATAAGCAGGACGGGAGGAAAGCCCAGATGTCCCTCTCAGTGGACACGGAGCTGCAAGGACAAGAACAGGCCGACTGACAGGAGGAAATGGATGGGCAGCAAAAGAAAGACACGCGTGGATGGAAATATTGAGTGGGCAGATCCCGGGGTAAGAGGTTGAAACATGAAGCTGCAGAATAAGATTTAGTGACAGCCGAGGTAATAAAGGTTAAAAGATCATTTCTGTGTTGACAAGCCGAAAAGTGCAACCAACAGGCATCAGAAAGAAGATTTAACAGAGAACAGGGTGTGTGTGTGTGTGTGTGTGTGTGTGTGTGTGTGTGTATGTTGGGACCGGTCAGCCAGTTCAAAGCCCCGGGGAGGTAAGAACTGACAATGACCTTTGACCTGTGACAAAAAAGGTTGGAACAGACATCATGCATGACGAGGGCGTGGACACAAACACAGCATCGAAGTCCCCACTACGCAGGGGTCAGGAAACAATGAATCAAATAGAGCAGAACTGTTGGAGAATTCAGACGTCGCACTAAGCACAAAGCGTCATGACAGACACACAATTGTGTCTTTTATTTACTTCCCCTGCGTGATAATGACCAACCAAACATTTGACACTTCAATCAAAGATTGAAGCGCGCGAGTGACGTCTTTCTGGAGTCCGTCTCTACTTCTCACGTCCGGCGGAAGTGAGAATAGGACGCCTTGCTGGGGCGTGTCCCAGCCAAAAAGATGAGGAAGACCTACAAGCACCGAGGATGCCGCATTTACCCACAATGTTTTTACCCGACTGAAGCTAAAACTGCGTGTGTGTGTGTGTGTGTGTGTGTGTCAGACTTCCAACAGCTACACACGCTGACGTCAACTACAACAACATGCAGAAGCACCAAAAAATGACCTTCTGAAAAAAAAACAGCAAACTATTTTTGACTACGGCCACTCCCCCCTGACTCCATCCATCCGTCATTCTTTATTCTGCTTCAAATGTGGCATCAACTTTATCCCCTTTGCCTCGATCTCGCTCTTCCCCCAAAAGATGAATCACTCCTATTAAGGCCAGATTTGTGTGTGTGTCTCCACCCCTCCACCTCTCTTTCTCCCCCTCCTCGCTCATTTTCCTGGCCAGTACACATAATGAATGACTGAAAAATGTGCAGTGTGCGAGCTCTTGTCTGTGCCAGAGGACAGTTTCAGGGGCAACATTTAACACTGAAAGAGAGGAACAGATGGGGAAAAACAGGGGAGGTGAAGGACATTGCTCAGACGGTGACAGGGATAAGAGTCACCGAGAGAGACGGAGGGAGTGATGAATGACTCCAACTGTTCCTGATCCTCAACATCACAGCCAACGAGCTAAAGAGGGCTAAATGATTTATATCAACAAACAGACAGAGGGAGACTAGTAAGGAATGTGGCCGAAATGGGTAAGTAGTTGTGGACAGTACAGTAAGGACAAACGTCTCCATTAAGTCTCCTTTTTTTTGGAGACATTTAATGATGATAACATATAAACGCTCTGTGCGGCTCAAAGTGCTGTGCATTCATGCTCCAAAAGTGAAGATGAGGAGCAACTCAAGGGCTCCACAACGATGCAGCGGTCCTGACGAGGAAAACACACTAAAGTCACCGAGGTGAAATGCTATTCTGCCGGTCCCACTGGAGATCAACATCCAAACATGTGGTCCTTTGCACATATCAATTTTGACATTAGCAGCTGCAAACAGTGGGATTCATCTGTGTCGAATATGGTTATAAAACAGTTAGAAACCCGAACGGATGACACAGAGAAGGATGAATATGAGAAGGATGTTTGATGTCCATCGTATCTATCTTTGTCCCCTCTTTTTTTTATTTCCATAATTACAGTGTCAGTCATCCACTCTAAATGGGAGTCTTTGTTGCTGGAACGAGTCAGAGAAAATGAAGAGAGATCGCCATGCAAGAGGGGAAAAAAAAATAGAAAGTGAGGCATTAGGGAGTACGAGATGGTATCTTGAAAGTCTCACGTGCACTTTCAAAGAGGCTTCTATTTGACTGGATGTTGCACAGGCTATCACACACACACCTGAAGAGTGCAGAAAAAAAAAAAACAATAGACAAGAGTCCACTTGTCTTTTTGTTCCACTCCGCCTTCTGATTAGAGAAACTGCTGCTTGGCAGACGGTAAAGTTCATGTCCTGATACCCACAATGCCCTTGTGCTACGGGGTCACCCGAGTTGGCTTTGATTGTGCTGTATCCCATCACTGTCACATTTGCAGGCATTTATGAGTTTGCTGTTTTGATTGTGGTTGGCATCAAAATAGATGCATTGGACTTCTGACTCATGGCTGATTTCATCTTTATTATACGGATACTGGGCGTATTCTCATCTCTGAGCAGGAGAACACACCACAAACGCTAACAGCTGACGTCGAGCGATCCAGCAACATGCACACACTGGTTTTGCGTATACCTGCGTATACCTGAGGTTCTGCATGAGAATGACAAAAGTAAAGACAAGTTTTTAAATGATAGTTTATTTTCAGGAAAGTCCCACCTGGCTGTTTAAAGTTGCTTTACATTAGCATTACAGCATCAGTATCAGGTTGGCAAGAGTTGAAACTGAACTCTCCCTGTAATCTTAAGCTTTACTCGACATCAAAGTTGAACCATTTAAGAAAATGTTTTGATGTGAAAAAATGTTTGATGTGAACTGTCCGGGGTTTCTAAATGTGAACTCCACCCTGATGCAGCTCAGAGCCGGCTCCCTCTGACGTGCAAACCCCCCCAGGAGCAGGAAGCATTCAATCGGGAGCAGTTGGCACGGCACTCGCACTGCAAACAATACCTCAACACTGCAGAGGAGTGTGTGTGTGCATGTGTGTGTGTGTGTGTGTGTGTGTGTGTGTGTGTGTGTGTGTGTGTGTGTGTGTGTGTGTGTGTGTGTGCGCGCGAGAGAGTTAAGGAAATGGGAGGTTGAGACACACTTCAATTTCCTGAAGAAAAAAAAAGAAAAAACTGATGTCAAGCTCAAGTTCTTTTCTAACATACTTATAAAAGTATTCATGTTGCCGTGTTTGATTCATTATACATTTTTGGGGTTTGGTCCACTTTGAAAGGTGTTTAAAAGAGTCAGTTAATCAAATTGTTAATATAAGACAAACCTGTTCTCCTTTAACTCTTGTGGTTTCTTTTTTGTTTTAATTTATTCCAACTTCGTGATATCCCCAAGATTTGGACCAAAACAACACAATGAAGGGGAAAATAATCCAAATGAAAGTGCTCAGAGGATTTAAACTTTAAAAAAAAAATGTTATGCCACTTGTCTCCGCAGGAACAGTTTCCACATATTTCAAATAAGTAAAGTTTCCTTGGCTACTACTTCTTTAGAAGTGGTTTTAATAAAAGTGTTGCGTGACATCAAGAGCTGTAGCAACCAGTCGATCCTTGAAAATGCTCCCTAACTACTTACTCAATAAAACCCTAAAACACCAACGACGCCAACACACTCCTGAGAAATGAAGTCAGCGACGCTGCTTCTAAGGCGTCTTCTGCACTGAACTAAAACCACTTGAAATCACCGGAGTATCATGAAGCTTCAAATGCAGCCTCCTGCAGAACGAAGCAGACAGACAGACAGGTAGAGAAGACCTCACCGCGCGCACACAGACCCCAAAACGCATTCCAAACTGAAGCCTATATTGAGCTCTAATAATAGGCTCTTGAAACAGACAAACATCCGCCGTTCCGTCATCTCCTCCTCCTCCTCCTCCTCCTCCTCCTCCTCCTCCTCCTCCTCCTCCTCCTCCTCCTCTTCTTCTTCTTCTTCTTTCCATGCCCTCACCTGCCGTCACGTCAGTTTTCTTCTCCCCTTAAAACCTCCTTGCTGTCCTCTTTTCCATGTTCTCACCTCCTTCCTCTCCTCCCCTCTTCCTGGGAGTTTTCTTACACCTTGCCTCCCAGAATGGATTTGGTCCCTTTGTTTGTTTGTTTTTCCCCTCCGTATCAAATCTCCTCCTCCTTCACCTGTTATTACAGAATCTTTCCACTGTCACATACCTGCGGAATTAAGCTGCACACGCAAACATGAATCTGTGCATGGGGTGGAAACGCACAGCAAGGCCCACACGGAAGATAACTGTCAAGTTTGTGGAACGGGGAATGAGCTCATCGGACGATTCGGATTCTTCTCGGGGGCTAATTAGGCAGCTGTCAATCAGCTTCCACCTCTTTCTCCTCCTTCTTCAATGACTGGCATTCTCGGTTTGGTGAGTGGTTGCAGTCTGGGTTTGTTACACACCTGCTGCAGTGAGGCTCTGCTATGCTGGCACTGATGGCACGCTGTGTTTGATGCCAAATGAATTCCACACCATGACAATTAGTTATGCATTTGGAACGCTGGTGTAAATTAGGCTGGAATTTAGTATTACTGTGAATCAGTCTTAAAGTTGGGTTTGCATTGGGGTTTTCGTTGATAAACCAACAAGAGAACACAAAAAGAATCCAACCAAAATACAACTTTCAATGTTGTGTCCCTGTATCTGAGCAAACATTAGCCAGCTAATAGTGGCAAAAACACGCATGACTCCACCTGAAGACGGGTTGCGATTGATGGAGGTGACATTTAAGCGTATCCTACACTACCTATCGTTAAACATTTGGCAGTATCTCCACCGTCCAATATAAGATGCTCTGCAGCACATACGGTATCGACCCAAAAATGACCCAAATAAGCCAAACGTGCATCAAGCCAAGACGTGACCAATCCCCATTAAAAAGAGAGAGGGGTAATTTAACAGGCCTTCCACTCTGCAGGCTGAGGCAGGTTAACTAACATTCCGATCTCTCCCTCGGCTCCTTCTCTTTCATTCAGTCAGAGGTGGGGGGGGGGGACGGGACGGGGTCTCCAACACACACTCTGAGCCCTGTCACCGTCTCACACACACTCACACTGGCATTAGCCTACCTACATTCTTTCAAGACAAAACTACTACCTGGTAACCAGAGACCCCCCCCGCCTCCCCTTTCTCCCCTTTCCCCCCCCACTCCTCTTCTCCAGCCGTATTCTTTCCGAGAATTTTGCTAGTGGTTGGGACATTTTTAAAGTCCATTCTTTCGGACCGTTCTGATGAATTTCAAAATCAAACTGTTCAGCGGCACATTGATGGTACCAAAAGCATCCCCACAATGCTGTAGACGATAAAACAAATACAATAAGGCTAACTGATTAATACCCATCTACGTCTACATTGAGAAATATTCTACATAACTGCTCTGGTAGGTCAGTTAGAGCCGTCCGTATTACCTTGAGGTCGTTTAATAAACAGTGTACCTCAAAGTAATAAAATCCACATCCATTCTTATACTACTTTCACAAGGTAAAGAGGCTAATGCAAGCTTAAACACTCGGTGCCAATGGCGGCTCCCTGCTGGAGACCCTCGACCCTCAGCAAGAGGAGCGAACAACAGAAAGAGAGGGACAACGGGGACGATGGACGGCAGCGGGACGGGAAACCGAAGGCATGACTGAAAACCCTCTTGCCGAGGACAGAAGTGCACAGACACACTGGACACACTCACACACAAACACACACACACACACACACACACACAGCGCAGCAGAATGAGGGCACTCGAGCAGGAGGGCCTGGCACAAAAGAGCGGCATTCAGAAACATAAAAGGTTGTTCAAGAGCGACGTTCAAGAACGCAAAAAGGTTAACTTGGAGCACAGAGAGACAGAGTGAAGCGTTTCTGTGTGTGTGTGTGTGTGTGTTGTACACTTCTATACACGAGTGTGTGTGCTTCGGATAGAGTTTCTGCAGAAGCAGCAGGAAACAAACACACTCTTGTGTCAAAAGCAACACGTTTACCAGCAGCTCGCAAATGTGGCTGAAATCCAATCAGCCTCATTTTGATGTAATGGCCGGCAAGCAAACATGTTCACACGTTGGCACCTTAATGAGAACCACGATTTCAGGTGGAATAAATCTACAAAAGACACACATGTTTACAATATTTACAAAGCATGCATTAACACCCCTCAAGCTAAAATGAGTAAACTGTGCCACTTTGAGTGCATGAGACCAACTGAAAACCATGGCCACCCATATTTTACACCAAATACCTCAATGTCGATACTAAGGCGATATCGTAAGGTTGTAAGACCTTAGATTTGGGGACAGACAGTGTATAGCGTTAGAAACATCAGGCACAGAGCATTTGTGCTGCAACCACAGGAAGTATCCAAATGGACGAGCCCTTACCTGTCCCAGGTCCAGGGTGACGTTCACCTCGTTGTACTCCGTGCTGCGAGACAGGGGCGGGCTCTGCCACCACCGCTCCGTTCCGTCCACGGCGTTGGTGATGGGGTGAGCGCGGTCGCCGTCGCCCTGGCTGCAGATGTCACAGTATTGTCCCTGAGAAGACAGACAGACGGCAGAGGCGGGTCAAGCTCCGGTTCTAGCGTACGAGATCACAGCTCTCAGCTGAAACTTGGCGGCGTCCACACTCAAATCCAAAAGGCCGTACTCGAGCGCTCGCTCGGCACATCTGCACCATCCTCGCGGTCCGCGGTGCACCCGGTGTGTCCATTGAGAAGCTTCAAGGAGAGGAGGAACTGATCGGTGAGAAACCTGCTGTAGTCTTTGGTTTGATTACCTCAATGCGTTTGCTCTTACTTGCAGATCTCCGGATCTACAGACTGAGCTTCTTGCTCAGAGGCCGCGTGGCAGGACGTAAAAGAAGTGATTTACACACACTGGTTATTGTGGCATGTGACACCTCTGTCTTTAAGTTACAGGTCAAATTACGTTAATTAAAGCGGGAAAGCAACTCCACTCAGGTTACTGTAACAGTGAGGCCATAGCCTCGAATATATCTAATATAAATGGTTCCAACAAGGTCTCTGTATGCTTTTTTTTGTGCCCAATTTGCACAGAACTTCAGTCTGATTTGACATCATAGCGCACATGAAAAAAGTGAAATCAATAATAATTTCACAGCCTTAGTGTGACTATAAACGTGTCGGATCTCACACAAAGAAAGTTCCACAAAGTCAAAGTTATAATGACTTTCTGTTCCATTAATTAGTCACTTTGTCTTAACAAGGATTTGAGATGCCAATCGCAGGCCAAATCATGTCTCACTGTATTTGTTTCTAGAAATGAAAACAAATTCAGGCATGCACTTCCGCTGTCTTAATGTCTAAAAGGAGATTTCCGGCGGCTGCACACATTCTTACTTCTAAAACGACTACATTTGACATTTCTGTAATCTGTGGTTTTCCTCCTTCCTTCACAAAAGAAACCTGCTTCTGTTTACACAACCGCATTGAGCGTTATTGGCTTGAGAAGTTACAAGCCAGTAAATCCCACAGGAAGAGCAATTTGAAGCTAATTTCAAAGAGCGGCCAAAACCATTGAATTCAAACGTCCCGGCTGCGCCAGGTGATGCCATCGGGCTCAAGTCCACTTGAAGTGTCCTCTCCACCTCTTTGCTTTCTAAAGCCACTCTTCATTCTTAGCTAATCCAGTTTGTCAGAGCGTTTGGCCCAACCACTGAGGGCAATCTGAGCGTTAGCATAATCCAAACAAGCGCCGACTTGAACAAAAGCCAGAGATGTTATCACTGCGGGTCACTGAGGTCAGAGGTCACTATCTGACTCCGACCTTCCAGCCCCTAGTATAACCCTCAGCCAAAACCAGTGACGAAAGAAACATCAACGTTGTGCTTCTTCCATTGTCATGTTGTCTGTAAAAATCTGGGACCACAAAGCGGTTCGTGACGTCTTTGAAGGCACAAAGGAAATCAGCTCCAGTCGGCAGCTGAACGCAGACAGATGAAGGTGCTTCTCGGGTTGAGGGTTCTGAATCGAACTGAGAGCGCCCCCAGCTGATTTCCTACAAAAAGGAGTTTGTGGCACCTTGAGAGAACCCACCGGGTTGTGTAGCTCAGTGAGATGTCAGGGTGTCTGCTTTATTACGTTTGCCTGGCTGTCAAACCCCCTTTCACGCTATTTCAGTCTCTTTTTATCAGCCCACCCCCCCCCCCCCCCTCCCCCCCCCACACACTTTTTCATTCAGCTGTTTTGTTTTTTCCTGTTAAGTGAATGAGCAGCGCTGCCCCGAGGACCTGGATTCCTCACTCAGAGTGAGACAAAGTGTTGCTCAGTCAACACCTGCCACATTATGTAATCAATCCTTGCATTTTACATGGATCAGAATTTCATGATTGGGGTCAGATCATTATTGTTTTTTTCACAGCATGAATTATGAGTGACACCTGTCACAAGTAACTGCAACCATTTATCCTCATACACAGGACATGGGTATGAAATCTACTTTAGTTCTTGGTCTAGTTCTTGTGTGTTTCCCTGTGGATGTCCAGCAGCCATCAGTGCACCTGTGCATCTTCTGCAATGTCCAGGCAACAAATCTACCTTTTTAGGGCTGAAGAAGCATGCGTTGGCTGATAATAACGACATCAGTGGTGTTATTTTAGTAAAAGTTAAATCAATAAATCAATGTTGACTCTTCTGGTTTCACACTGGACGTGGTGAAAAAAAGTCTTGAGCTTTCTGCAACACAGCAAAAAACAACACGCCTCCTACTGCTGTTTTTAATTAATATAAACCTTCTCGCCGCTTGCAAATAAAAACAGGATTGACCTCAGGACAGATTGTGTGGGTTGTGTGGGTTATTCAGGGGGTGCAGTAAGCCAACAAAAAAGCCCAGCAACGTGGGCCGAACCTCTCAATGTGCTACTCCACACATTGAGATTTCCTCAGCTATTTGTGTGCCAACGTCACCACTTCAACAAATCAGAGAAAGGCTGAAAGAACATTCTGCTTTGGTTCTAATCCTCAGTGTGGAGAAGTTGAAATGGGTCAAATGTGGTTAGGATCAAGTACTGCAGAGAATTTAACAATATAAAGCTAAATTACCGTCTGGATTAAAGATAATTGCCAAGTAATCTATATAATTATTTCATTCAGTCTCCCATCTAAAAAGGTGTGGTTCTTATGTTAAAGTTCACCCAAACCCCCTCGGGGCACGGGTTTCTTTGGCTTCGTTCTCGGTCTCGCTTCAGCCTCCCTGCTGTTCCTTCTCACATTCACCTCAACAACACATCCTTATCTTCAGCTCGCTCTTTCTTCTCGGTTCAGGTCACAAGGTATTTATTAGCGTGCATGCCTCTTGTTTTACAACCAGCAAACCTCGGCTAAGGATTTAGAAGGTACCGAATGCCTTTGTTCCTTCCTGAGCTATACAATAACCTCCCAGACAAAAAAATTGATTTGCACTGATTTGAAAGAGGCCCGGCGGTTAGCGGGAGGAAAGGTGGGAGAGGGAGGGGGGGGAGAAGGCAGTGAGCCTGCATGTTATCGCCCAGAGGGCTGCTTTTAATGGTTAACCCATGAAACAATAAGCCTTTGGGTTGACTAGACCTGGAGGCTCGAACACAATGCTCTTCGTTACATCAAAAGGTCACCTGTATATATGTCAAGCATGGGGGGGGGGGTGAAAATGTTGCCTTCCCTTATATAAGCGGCATGGGCTATTGAGCTCAAACAGAGGAAGCGGCGCATGAAATAATGACTTGGCAGGAGCTCCGTGCACACTGTTCACCCCCTCAGCTCTCTACTCGGAGGAGCAAAAGAGTGTGTGCAGTGCATTTCAGGGTGTCACATCACTAAATCTCATTCCATTCAGTCCTCAAAGTAGACTGATGAATAAATGCTACACATGCAACGAGGTAGGATGAGATCTACAGGTACGTGCACGTATTCAGGTAAGGTTATGTGTATATAGAGGGCTTTAATGCTGCCATAGACTCATACTACAAGAACAAGGGTCACGGTAAAGGCTGCGGGAATACCGCACGGATCCTTTAACGGTGCAACAAACACAATAAAACAAAACTCCATTGGATCAGATTACGTTTTTCCGACTCGAAAATGAGCCGCCGATCCACTTTTTTTTGTTCTTCCTTTTTTTCCCCCACGCTCACCTGGATGGTCTGGCTCGGGTCTCCGGACACCGGGCCTCCCACCAGCTTGCAGTACAGGTCCTGCAGGGTTCTGCCGGCGTCGTCCTCTCCGCAGGTCGCCGTGGCGGTGATTTTGGTGCCCTCGGCCAGGTTGAAGTAGGGTGGGTGCAGGCTGTACCCGTTCACCCCGTTTGTCGGGGGCAGCTCCTGCGCCGACGCCAAGCGGCAGCAGCAGGTCGCCACGAGCGGCCACAGCAGCAGCGCCACCCGCCCGCGGGCGCGCAGAGCCCCGCGGAGCGCGGAGCCAGGCGCCGTCCCGCTCGCCATCATCTCCACACCTGTTCGCTCGATCCGGGTCCAAAGGAAGGAAGGAAGGAAGGAGGGCGTGAGGGTGGTGCGTTGGGGGGGTGGGGGGGGGGGGGATTCAAGCAAATAAAAGTTTCCGTAAGGAATGACTTAAGAGTAATACAAAAAAAGAGGAAAAGTGAGCGGTTAGCGCGGGTACGAGAGGCGCATTTGGAGGGAGGAGGAGGGGGAAGTGAGAGAGAGAGAGAGAGAGAGAGGGAGAGGGGTAGTCCGCGGTGTGCGGAGGTTTCTGTCGCTCCAGCAGGCACCTATTCCCACTCACTGTGCACCTCCCCGTTTCTCTGGCTTGGCCCGTCCCCAGCGGCCGGTTGGAGGAGGGCACAACGTGTACCAATGCGTTGTGTTGGATGCACTCTCTCTCTCAATGAATCGATTCTTACTGGGATGCTCACTTCTTTCCTTTCTGTTCGCTTTGAACTTATATATTCATCAGTCTTTTCTCTCCTTCATTTTTCTCTTCCCCTCCAGCTTACTACATCCTCAAGTCAGCTTTCTTGAAAATGAGTTTGCTCTACTGTCCTGCGCAGGCTTCCCCATCAAACACACAAGGAGACACACAGAGACGGACAGATAGACAGGTGTTCTCAGCAAACACGCTCAGAAGGCCACACACGCGGATCCTGTCAGCAGGAGAAAGAGGAATCCCACTAAGAGGTGGTGATTTGTGGAATTGATTCATTACATTTGTTGGCGTAGCTTTTTTCCTCTTGCGCAGCATTGAAGCATCTGAGTCAAAGATAATGAGGACAGGTGCGTGTTTGATATGCCAACATCTTTTTCTGTTCTGTTTCTGTGTGATAAGGTGATAATTGAGATCCTTTGCTGTGAAATGGAAAGCGGAGCGCAACAATTTCTTGACCTTAACAAGATCATAGTAGTTAAACAAAGCAACTTTACCTCAAACTTTATTCCAGAGTCGTTAACAGAAAATGGAGTTGACTAATTGTTAAATGACGAAATCATTGCACTTATGTTGGACTTTGTCAGAATCCTAATTTGGTTGGTTTTATAGTAGGTTTTCACATTTACAGAATCTTCTTAGTTATATTGCTGCATAACAATAAGCAGAGAGAGAACACAGTAAGCTTATGTTTTCCTCAATTGTGTATGTTGTTCTAGATAGAATGAGGTTAATGTAATGGATCGGTACGGTCCTCGTCCTCGTTTGTGAACAAAGTCGCTTTGGTGCCGTTTTGTTTGAAACCATAAGGCCTTGAAAATAACGAAGACGTTTTGTTTGTTTCGTTGCAGCTTGAAATGTTAACCAATCCGCGACCTCCATCGGGAGGAAAGAAGTTCCACTCAACACTTGATGGAGAAAGCATTTTGGTCGTATATGAATGGAATGTTGTGGGAGACACACACACACACACACCTCCCGCTCCCCGCCATAATGTATACAACCACCTGTTATTGTGTTACTCCAGTTGAATAGTTAGCATGTCACATGATTAAAAACTGGGCTGACCCCATGACAACCGAGCAAACTCCATTTGCTGATGAGGACTGTGAAATATGGTTGAAATCATTGAAAAAGATGGAAAATGTTGTCGTACACACATTGAGTTTTTTTTTGTTTTACTGTTAGGCGGCAAACCTCGCGTAGCTTCACACGGAGATTATCTTGCTCAGGTTGTTAGCGGCAGAGCTACACAGTAAACGCTTGTTTAGGAGATTGTGTTCACAAACGTGCGTTTGTCTGCTTTACCTCCAGGACACAGCGCGGGCGGCCTGTCATTCCTCTCCTATCGCTCCTTCCTCTTCTCCGTCTTTCTCTCTCTCTCTCTGTAATCTCGTCTCTCTGCCTGGGAGCTGTCGGGCCGTCCCGTACAGACCCTGGGGCCCTGTCGTCGGCCCGGTGTGTGCGTGAGAGCGAGAGTGTGTATTCCGTCTCCAACGCGCACACTTTCTTCAACTCTAAAACACGCGTTTCTTTGAAAACACGGTGTCCTTTCGCCCAGATGAAGACACGAGGATGGTCTTCTTTTACTCAACAGTGAGCCGGCTCTCTGGATGAATTGTTCTTAGGGGAGGGGGGGGGGGGGGGGCTCGTGGGCTGTGTGTTGCAAAAGTAAAGACTTCATCCTTCATCAAAAAGGACATGATTTTTTGACACATTTCACAGATTTCCATTCGCACATCTGGAAAGAAACCCGTCTATTACAAAATGACTTTGCTTTCACACAGATTACAAGCAGTGGTCCCCTGAGTGAATGTCCTGTGTTTGTGTGGCCCGCACATCCTACCCAACCTGACCATGAGTAGAAACATTAGGGAGAATGCGTCAACAATAATCTGCGAGAAGATAAAGTTCCATTAAAAATCATAATTGACTGTGCCACACAGAAAAGCACACCTTTGAAAAAGAACAGAATAAAACTCACAGAAGAAGGTGATTCAAGGGATGAATGGAAATGTACATGATTTATTTAGGTAAATGTATAATGCACATGTTGTAGGAGAAATAGTACATTGTTCATTATTGGAAAAGGGTCAGGGGTCAAAATCCCCAATTAACATCATACACAGACTGTCTCGTGCTGCAGCTTAGACATCTCTTGAATAACACCTGAGCAGCTGTGTGTGTGTCTGTGTGTGTGTGTGTGTGTGTGTGTGTGTTTTCCCATGGACTCTGGCGTGCCACCATCTAATCAAGGTACAGGAACCACTTTAGTAGATGAAAGGGTTTCTCTTCCACACACACACACACACACACACAAATGCAAAGA
This sequence comes from Pungitius pungitius, assembly GCF_949316345.1. Lineage (NCBI taxonomy): Eukaryota > Metazoa > Chordata > Actinopteri > Perciformes > Gasterosteidae > Pungitius > Pungitius pungitius. The sequence continues at coordinate 31,848,093 of NC_084900.1, forward strand.
TAACAGATGCTAAGGTGAGTCAAGTAGTATTTACAGGCCTCCTTGGTCTGAAAGGATGTTTATTAAAAGAAATCCTATACCGGTGAACCTGCAGGGGGTAAAAAAAGGAAAGAAACCCAGTTAAGATAAGTGAGGCAGGTGAAATGGCTGCCATGTTTGTGCAGTCTTCACAGTCCAAAGTCCAGAAACCTCACACATCTATTTCCTCCATCGTCTGTCAAACACATGCTGAACTCTGACCTGCGGACTGCCGTCTGCCTGTCACGCACACCCATCTACACACACACACACACACACACGGAGGCTGGGGTCAGTGACCTCCTGTAGTTTAAAGGACTCTAGAGTCACTGTGTTAATGCAGCAGAGCTTCATTCACTGACACACTAGAACATTCCTCAGGCTGTCCGGAGGCTCACTGGACTCCCTTCGCTGGGTCGTTGTGTGTCGCAGTTTTCAGCTTAAACTTACACAAATGCAATATGTCATTCATTCAAAAATACGCCCGAGGTTGTGCTCGCTTGGTAAAGTCGTTCCCAGCAGCTGTCGGTCCATCACGGTGAGCAGGTGGAGATAACTCGCATTTTTACAAGTCATGTGCAGCACTGTCCTGTTTCCTGACTAATAACTGATTGAAACCAACCACTGTTTGGATCTCTGATGACATCTCTAAATGGCACCCAAATGTACCGTTTATTGCCAATGAAACATCTAAAGAAACAAAATGGTGGGCCCTTCTTTAAGGTTTGGACGGAGCCGAGGTACCTGCTTCTCCCTGTTTCCAGTCTTAAGGCTGAGATAAGACTCTGGCTGTGTTACTCTGTACTCTACAGACACCAGTGAATGATCCCACAGAAGGCCAATAAACATTTTCAATCACAATGTTGAAGTGTTGATTTTACCGCAAACAAAGATTAAAGGCGATCTTTAGGACGCGAGGGTAAAGACAAAAGAGAAGAAAAAAACATGGAAAGAGAGAGAAAAAACGGAGGAAAGGAAAAGGCCACGTCGCCTTCACCTCACTAATCCACTCATTCTCTCCATCTTTCTTCCTGAACTCTTTAACTAATCTACTTCCTGGTTACCAAGCTGTTGCTGCAACTGCTAACTGCTCCATCAATTGAACCACTTACCCCCTGCTGGTACCTACACACACACACACACACACACACACACACACATTCAACGCAAATGAGAGGGTTGGAATTTATTCGAAAAGAAAGACTGGGAGGGAAGAAGGAAGGATCCGAGGAAGTAAGAAAGTAAATTCAAGTAAATGTGACACAACGTAGCAGAGGATTGAGTTTGGAATTAAAAAAAATCTCTTTGCAAGTTAAATCAATTTGTGTTCAAAACGTGTTTTCATGCAAATCCAATCGGAACGCTCTGTTTGCTGTTGTGCTCCGTCTTCTGGGTGCTTTTGTCCTGTTTCAGTCAGAGTGGCAGCTCGCCAAAAACCACCTCATATCTACAGTTGCTCCGGTAAGGATAGTACCATCAGACAGAGCTGCAGCTGTAAGCTCCAATTGATTTGATTTTATCATCAGTCTTTTTGTGTCTTTTGCAGCCATAACTTGAGTATATTCAGGTGGTAACAGCATTGAGTGAATAATGTGCCTCCATTTCCAGCATTCCACGACTTTCTGGGGTTAGGACTTCCACACACACAGACACGCAGACACACACATAAATGTTCAACACAATGCTGAGGGTGGATATGTTTGATGTGCTGTGGGCCGGGGAGGGGATGTTTTGGGTTTGACAGTGGACTAAAATGTCTTGTGTGTGAGGCAGGTACCTACATGCCTTCCCTTTGTCTTCTTCTAAAAGACTCTTCAAACCCCACACACTCCTGGAGGGCCCTCTCTCTCTCTCTCTCTCTCTCTCTCTCTCTCTCTCTCTCTCTCTGTCTCTTCATATGACATCTGCTTTAAATGCCAAGAAGAAAAGATCAGAGCTCGATGTTATTGATGCCTGTGGGCCAGTCGGTCGGTCCAACCACCCATACAACACTACAACACAAAACCAGAGAAACATATGCGGTGATCCCCTGACTTCTCAAGTACCATCGTCGGCCCCAAATCTTCCCTTATACAAGATACAAAAGTATTTACATTTAATGGTGAGATTGCAATGGGGTTTAATAAGCATGTCAAAGCTCCTAAAGGCTCTGGGGGCTTTTTTTTAGAGCTTGATGCTCAGAAAAGATCTCAAAGTGTTGTTATGTTGTTTTAGTAGTGTAAATTAATACATGGTACATTACTTTACTAATCTATAAAATTATTTTATTATATTAATGAACTAAAAGTTTAAGGATATTCATTATAATTATGTATTTGCGCAGTTGCAATGGTACAACATCACCACATGAAAGAGGATAAATTTGACTTTAGACTGCAGCCTGTAACGCTTTTCTTGCTTCTCTCTTTCTTTCCCTCTTTTGTCTTTCACCAGTGTCTGTTTCACCTCTTTTCCCTCCATGGATCTTTTCCTACTTTGAAGTTCGCGGGTGTCCAAAAGAGGACAAAGAAACACAAAGAGACGAGCCCGGATGCTTTCTACGGAGGGACAAAAGGATGAGCGAGGGAGACGGAAAGACAACTCAGGGAGAGAGAGAGAGACAGAGGCATGACGAAAGACGGGAAGTTAGCAATGCGGTGAAGAAGGAAAATGAGAGTTATGGTCAAATGTAAAAAGTGAGGGATTTAAATCATGCACATTAAGAAGGCTGCATAAGGAAAGAGATAATATATAACCACGGCATGAAGTCAAGCAGTGCAAAAGTTATTCAGGGTGAGACTTTCTTTAATTTAGAAGTACCACAAGTTAAGAGATCACTCAAATCTTGTCTGAGTTCTGTTTGAATTGACATCTAGCGGCCTTCAAAAGAGCTGAAGGCAGAGCTGGCAGTGTCATGGACTGACCCCTCTCACCACACCTGCATGTGCAGCTAAAATAGGAAACAGCACCTGGATCAGTGATGTGATGCAATAAACGCTGACACAGACTTCTACTGTAACCAAAATTCAGTTGCGTTACGTCACCAACTGCTCAAGAACGCGTGAAAAAACAACTTTTTTACATTCAATGTAATGCAAATTGTGAATATAAGGATGTATTTTACATCAGTGTTCTGCTGAAAGTCCATATGGGTTCCCTGTCACTTGTTTCAGGGCTGAAACAGAGTTCTTTGTCTGTGCCGAAGGTATGCAGGGGGCCAGGTGAGGAGGTCTGAGGGGGAGGGGGGGGGGGGAGCATGAGGGGCCTCAATCCCTTCACGGTAAGATCATTGTATGGCGAGCTTAGACTCGCCTGGCGCACCCGGCCAAAGGCAAACATGTGCAGCATGAAATTCAGCTTACGACGTTTGGCTCCAATTGAAGGCGCACTGAGTGTGTGAATTTGTGTGTGTGTGTGTGTGTGTGTGTGTGTGTGTGTGTGTGTGTGTTTGAGATACTTGAAAGGGGAGAGAAAAGCGTACGGTCACACTTCCACTTCAATATATAGGCTTTGCAAATAAATATTAAAGCCTTTCTACCTCTCCAAGAACACACGCCAGTGCATTAGGTGTTTTCCTCATTCAGGCAGAGACAACGGTTTTGTACAGGAAGTGATGTGATTAAAAGGCTTAACAGAAGAAAACACTCACTATTACAGGTGAGAGCTAGTTAGGTGAGAGCAAGTATATCACACAAGAGTTAACAATAATTTGCATGACGCTCTAGAACGGCAACAGGAGAATTGTTCAGCATGTGACCTTTGGGGGCTTTTGATTTGACACGTGGGAAGCACTTTTTTCCTCACATACCTCGGCCCCAAAGTCGAAGCCATGCTTTCTGAGAAAGAGAGAGAGAAGTGGACGGAGACGATGAAAACAAACCGGTCACCTGTGCAATTACTCACCTGTAGAAAAGCAGAGAGAGAGAGAAAAGGTGTGGGAACAAAGCAGTAAAGCGGCAGTCGATGGCAACTCTCAGAGGTTGAAGACGCCCTTCAACCGCTCTCACACCACACTGGATCATCACACTGTATTTAGCCTGAATGCAGTGTGACCTCCCCTGGCCTTGCCCTGTTATCCACACTTTGACCTTCATTTCATCATAACCTGTTCCTAGAAATCCAGATGGTGAGCGTGTCAGACAGGAGGTAACGTGTCTCTGCTACAGAAATGTACCTGCAACCAGCCGAACGTCGCTTTAAGAAAAGTTTCAGAGAGAATGCACGTTGAACATGTTTGAATTTGCAGAAGCTGCTTTCCCTTTTATTGGAAATCACCAGTGTCACCAGGGGGACATTGCGGTTTCTGTAAATGATTGGTTTATTATATTTTAGCATGGTTTGTTTTATCACATTTTAGATGAATAACCAATTGGACTTTGTCTATCACAAAAGAGCATTGATATATTTAGTCTCAGTCCATCTACATTTGTCTCAATGTATACAAGTGTTTGACAATATATTTAAGCTTCTAAAAATCCTGCATATTTACTTGACTGCTACTTTAGAAGACAGTTAAATAGTGTATTCTTACAAGCAATGGTTTTAATTTAGTCTGAAATTAGAGATTTAAAGATTAAGTTGCCAGACCTCATTTGCATACTGGACAAGTGAGTATGCTTTTAAAACAAACATTTGTAAATTAATACAAAAACAAATTGCCACCTGTAGCACAAAATACATACCCTTTGTATACCCTTTTGCAAGATAGAGAGTATGGGTCATTTTGTAACACATTTTAGAATAGCATTGTTGGAAACCTGAGAATTGTCTTTGCAAACTATTGATAGACTGCTCATACCTAAAAGTAGCCTGTGGCCAATGGAGCCGGCTTTAGTTCGGGTTCATTATGAAGGAAGTTCATTTAAGCGCAATCAGTTTAGTATATATATATATATATATCTGCTTGTAAGACCTCTGCAGATGGAATAGTGCAGGTAGTTTCCATTGCAGTGTTGGTCTACAAACATCTGCAGAACATTACTGCCCCCATGTGACTCGAGTCAAGAATGAGCAAGTCAACTTTTTTTTTTTTTTTTAAATGATAAAAGCAACCGTTCCAATAAACACAAGTTTACGGCCGAGGTTAGTAGCACAAGTTAAATTGAGATACGCTCCATTGAAAGGAGTCTTGTGGACGGGGCGTATAAAGAGACAGACTGCAGTGGCTGAACAAACTTTTATTTGGTCATTTTAACGACTACAGATCTGTTTTAAAACTCCCCATCATCCTCATCTTCCTCCTCTGCACTATCCATGCCAACCTCCTCGTAATCCTTCTCCAGGGCTGCCATGTCCTCTCTGGCCTCGGAGAACTCCCCCTCCTCCATCCCCTCTCCCACGTACCAGTGCACGAAGGCCCTCTTGGCGTACATCAGGTCGAACTTGTGGTCGAGCCGAGCCCAGGCCTCAGCGATGGCGGTGGTGTTGCTCAGCATGCACACGGCCCTCTGCACCTTGGCCAGGTCTCCCCCGGGAACCAGTGTGGGAGGCTGGTAGTTGATGCCCACCTTGAAGCCAGTGGGGCACCAGTCCACGAACTGGATGGAGCGCTTGGTTTTGATGGTGGCGATGGCCGCGTTCACGTCTTTGGGCACCACGTCGCCGCGGAACAGGAGGCAGCAGGCCATGTATTTGCCGCGCCGGGGGTTGCACTTCACCAGCTGATTGGCCGGCTCAAAGCAGGAGTTGGTGATTTCGGCCACCGTTAGCTGCTCGTGGTAGGCCTTCTCCGCAGAGATGACGGGGGCGTAGGTGGCCAGGGGGAAGTGGATGCGGGGATAGGGCACCAGGTTGGTCTGGAACTCTGTCAGGTCTACATTGAGGGCGCCGTCGAATCGAAGCGAGGCGGTGATGGAGGACACGATCTGACTGATCAACCGGTTGAGGTTGGTGTAAGAGGGGCGCTCGATGTCGAGGTTCCTACGACAGATGTCAAAGAGGGCCTCGTTGTCGACCATGAAGGCGCAGTCCGTGTGCTCCAGGGTGGTGTGCGTGGTCAGGATGGCGTTGTACGGCTCCACCACGGCGGTGGACACCTGGGGGGCCGGGTAGACTGAGAACTCCAGCTTGGACTTCTTGCCGTAGTCGACAGACAGCCGCTCCATCAGCAGGGAGGTGAAGCCGGAGCCGGTGCCGCCGCCGAAGCTGTGGAACACCAGGAAGCCCTGAAGGCCGGTGCACTGTTCGGACTGCGGCACACACGAGAAAATATTTAGAGCAATTAAACAATTGCTCATTTTGAAATACCAGAACACGTTTTTTGCATCAAAAAGTAAACTTAAGTGGCAAAGTTCAGCCAAAAACTTTGTTTTAAGGAGATATTTCACAATACAAACACTGGCTCCAACTTTCTAATAATTATCTTAAAAGCATGGTTAAATATAAAAAAAAGGTACCTACTTTGTTGTATATGGTTTCAAAATAAAACTACCAACCAATCGGGAGAAGGGGGGAGAGTCATCACGCTCTGAATCTACCCACCAGCCTGCGGATCCTGTCGAGCACCAGTTCAATGAGCTCTTTGCCGACGGTGTAGTGTCCGCGGGCGTAGTTGTTGGCAGCGTCCTCCTTGCCAGTGATCAGCTGCTCAGGGTGGAACAGCTGGCGGTAGGTCCCACTGCGCACCTGATCTGAAGACAGATTTAGGCAGCAGAAAAAGAAAATAAAAATCACATGGTTTTTTTTATTTTTATTAAATCAAAGAGGATTTTTGTCGTTTTTTTATTTTAATTTTTTTAATAAAGAGTTTACCAATCACAGTGGGCTCCAAGTCTACAAAAACAGCTCTCGGGACGTGCTTTCCAGCTCCAGTCTCACTGAAGAAGGTATTGAAGGAACTGTCCCCGCCCCCGGTGCTCTGGACGCTGGGCATCTGTCCGTCCGATTGGATGCCGTGTTCCAGGCAGTAAAGCTCCCAGCAGGCGTTTCCAATCTGGACCCCGGCCTGACCGACGTGCACAGAGATGCACTCACGCTGGAGGAGAAGGGGCAATTTGTGACAGTTATAATGAAAAAATGACCAGACATCTATAGGTTTTGACCATATCAAAAGGAAATGCTTGAGATCATGGCCACATGTTGAAGACAGCTAGGGGCTGAGAGGGAGGATGGGAAAAAAATAGAAAGGACTCTTTGTGGAGTGCAAAACAGCATGAGAGTCACCTGATGCATGCGACCAATTTATTTATAGCCTCAATTTGTTTATGCAGAGGAACAGTTGATTATCCATTAAAATAAAAAAAGAATTATACATGTATGAAAGGATATACCTTTGGAGGGACATTTAAAGCTACCAAAATCAGAGCTTTTGCAATTTTTATGCATGCAAAAGTTTTGAAAGCCATTTGTATAACATTAGTTTCACATCTAGAAATGTTGAAAATACTGGGAACCAATAAAATATTTGGATAAAGTTCAGAATGCAAAGTCCAGGAGATACATACGTACATCACAACATTAAGCGAACGATAAACGCAATAAAAACACAAGACATGGTTAGACATTGTGTTTTCAGAGGTGTGCTCCGTACTCACCATGTCGGCTGAAGACGTGTCTGCGTGGGGGAGAGACAGCTGAGCGGAATGATTCGTCTCTCACGCTGCGCTTCAAGGAGTGCTGTGTGAGACAATAACTGAGAATTCGGAGGGACGAGTCACTTTATAGCGGCCTTGCGAGGGGGGGCGGGGGGGGGGGGGGGCATCTGATTCCAGTTGATTTGAGTTACAGGAGCTGGTTTCCTATTGGCTGAAGGGTTACAATAAGAGAGGCGGAATATACCGGATACGTATTAAAACAAAGGGAGCAATTTATCCACATTTAGTTCTAGTCCCAATGTTTAGCATCGGACTTGAGTGAATGTCCAAAATATTTGTCTACATATGTGATTTTGTGTCAAATCCTAAAAGAAGGGGGCAAAAGCTGAACACGTATCAGATTATAACTATTTAGGAAAAAAGTGAATTCCAGGGTTTCTTGGTATACTTGCAGTTTGTTTTTTTTGTCATAAGTGTCAAAGCAGTTTTTTTACTCTCCTGGAACAGATGGCAGTGAAATGGGGAACTGTCGCACCACCATCCATGCCGAGTTATTCTGTGGGATTCCCAATAGATCAATGTGTCACTCAGTAGGATAAAAGCCACTGTAAATACCAACATAACATCCAGTATGGCGCTTTAGGGATTAGGTTTTTACATAATGAGCAAGAGTAGTTTTTACAGCAGGCCGCAGTTATGGTTAAACGTTTTAAAGAGTTTATTCACACATCTTTTGCAAACTTCTCTTTTATGATGAAATACTAAAGTACATATTAGCTATTTTGTTGGGAAAGTTTCCCCCGAGGGGGCTCAAGTTTGTAGGCTGTAGCAGTTTGAGTAGCCCATAACAAAGATTCACATTGCATGGAGTGTTAGTTAATATTACATACTAACTGGGCAGCACCAGCTTTAGACTTATTGGAAATATGTGTGATCAATGAAAGACTAACTGCATAATAATCCATTGACCATTTTTTTTTGCTCTCACCGTTAATTTCACTTTTCAGAAAAGTGGATGTCTGCACTCAGATGACAGATATAACAGTCGACTCAAACACTTCAAAAGGTTGACCTAAGCATTATTGTTCTGCATATTCCAAACGGGCTCAAACTAAAGATTTCAGCTGTGACAAATGCATCCAAGCTAAAGATTGATAAAGGTAGAAAAAGGCATATGCCTGACACTAAATGTAAATAACGTGTTTATACATTTCAATTTTTGATAATAAGACCAGAACGGCAAAGTTGGTTTTCATCCCCCATTTTATTTTTTACAAAGTTTGTACTGCTTCAGCATCACACTTAGAGGTTCCTGTGAAACAAGAGAAAGCAGAAGTTAGTTGATGAATGTTCATGTAGACTGACAGACTTCCTGCCTGGTTTTGGCCAAGATCCCGAATATTAAAAAAAATCCATTAAATGAAATTTAGGAGCAGTAGAAAGTTTGAAATAAAGCATTTTTCCTTAGTGTGATGCCGTAGGGCCCTTTCAAAGATCGCTTTAGTTATGAGTCACATTTGTAGTTCAACCATCTCTGGTTACGAGGTCTAATTTAAAAAGCCCCATCCATTTCCATAGCTGTGTTCAAGTGTTAAAAACACCATGATTCAAACTACAAGTTACAAAAAAAGGTTTGTCAACTTTGTCCATGGATGCAGACGTATTTTCATATCTATAGCAAATGGTAACTGACAAATTTTTTACACTTACTTTGCGACAACAGAGTCATTCTTTGCCAGCCTCAGGATGGAGTCGTCAGACTCTCCCTGTAGGACAAAAACAAGTCCGGTCAGACAAAAGGATTCCAGCATTTGTAACAGAATATTCATCGATTTTATGATCTTGCAGCAGTTGTGGAATGTAACTCAGTATATCCAGGCTATTCAAACACTGTACAACTATTAATTTTTTACTCCAAATACACATTGAAACCAGGTTTGCGACTTCCCTGCTATTTGACAAGTAGCTAACGTGCCAATGTGTTAACAAGTTAAATATTTTGATTAATAAACTTCATGTATTAAATATTAATTTAAATGAGCTCCACTTTTATGTGACAATATGAATAGCACAAACAGCATTGTACAATGTGACCGCCATTTAATCCTCTCCTGAAAACACTTTGATGGACATATGATGAGGGCAAAAAACAAAGCAACAGATGGAGCGGGGCCTCACCATTCTGCGGATGGCGCCACAGATGGCGTAGGTCTTGAACTGACCATTGAAGCGACCAGTCACCTTGTCAACCTGCAAAGGACGGAGAATTTGGGATTCGATTATTTTCAGTCTGAATTAGCCAATGCTCATGGGTGTATTGAGATTTTGAATAATGAAATCACAAAAAACTGCGTCCTCTGACATAAAGTGGATTTCATTCAAATTGGTCTCACCATTTGCATTTTAAACCACTGTCTCCTTTATCGTCCCGTTTTAGAAGTTGAAGCTCTACTTAGTAAAAATGTGAGCTGTCCTGATGATCACAGATTTAATTTTATTGAGCTAGAAACCTTAAAACATGCAATAATTGTCTGAAGATGAGATCAAACCCAGGACCCCCTGGCAGTGAGGCTACAGTTAAGTTCAAGTGATTTGTAGGAAAGCAACAGTGACTTTGGTCTGATGGCTCACTGACCAGTTTAGTGCAACAACCAGAATATATTCCAAGTTTGATGAAAAGACTATTCCAAGGGCTTTCCGGTTTGTAATAAAACCATTTAATAAATTAAATTGTCCAGCTGTACATTTTTCACATAACCATTGAACCTCAATCCCATTGTGGCACTGTGGTTTACACATGGGGCTAATTAACGCAAATATTCAACAGGACGTAGCCAGCAACACCACATACGTGCATGACAGTAATTCAGGAGAAATTGCCAATAGCTTCTAACCAAGTCTCATGCTTTCTCCAACATTTTAAAGGATAAACTTAAGCACCGACATCCTCCACTTACTTCAGCGATGTTCATCTGGATGGAGGCATGGTCCTTGGCCCCAATGATTCTGTTGCTAGCAGAGCTGAAATACCGGTAATTAAAAATGCGACATCACAAAGCAACACTGGAAAGTGATACCACAAACATGAGCTTATTAATGAGGCATTGATTATTCCCCCATCATCAATGCATCGATCACATTAATCCAGAAAGTTAAGCAATCAACGTATTACTGTACGTTTGTGCAATTCTTGCTGACAAGTAAAATTAAGGTGCGTGTATTTTAACGTAAAGGATCGCGCACTCACCATTTACGTGGGATGTAAAGGTCCACAAATTCACCAGCGTCGTTCTGCATGTTTACAGGTTGTACAGGTGGTCGCCTACAAATCTGAAAGAAAAGGAACCAAAAGACGAAATCAGAAAGGACGCTACGTGCGTTTTGAGCGCTGTACGTTAACTAGCGTCAGCTGGCGTTGCTGCAACGGAGACGCGTAACGATTCAACAGCCAATTGTCCGCAAACGTATGAACATACGCGTGCATCTACGATACGGAGAACGACGAAAGAAGTATTTTTAGACGAGTCGTGGTAGAAACACGCAGCTACAGTTAGCGCCGTTAGCATGCTGAGCTCCGTTAGCATGCGGAGCGCACACCGCGGCCTCATGTGGCGGCTCACGCGCGGGCGAAACGACTTTTACACACAAACACTGGCCAACAACACCATCCGAAGCACATCAAATACCGCGCGCAGACGTTCACTTCGACACATATCCTAACTAAATGCGGCTTCGCGCGGAGAGGAGACGTACTTTAACAGTTTTGAAGACGAGAGCTCGAGAGAGACCCACCGTATACGACAAATGGCCGACAGGAAAGGGAGAGCTCGCGACCCGGAAGAAGAGATATCTTCTTCTTCTTCTCTCTCTCGATGTTTGTGTCGCCACCTGCTGGATGGAAATCGATCTACAGCACAGTATACAGATGCCCTGGCATTGAAACAAAAACCAGTTTCATTGTTTGGGTAGGTAGGCCTCCTCAAACAGTTTCCACAAAGCTAGGAACAGATTATTGTCTAAAAACATTGTATTCTGTGGAAGGTTTCTTTTCTTTACAAAGAAAGAGGCAGAGACCAGATCATGGAAATCAGTCCCCGTATCCAGCAAATGTGAACACATATGTTCAGCTACTGTATGCAGAGTACTTATAGTACATATGGTCTAAGTGTCAGATACAAAAAGTTCTCATATTGCTTATACTTGAATTAAACTGTTTATTTTGGGTACAGTCACATAGTAACAATATATAATGCACCGTAATCAACCGAAAACAGAGGTCAAACCATCTTTCGGAGGGATACGCAACATGCACATTATGCAAAAGAACAGTTTTAACATTTGTATTTGACAGTATTATTCTGAAAGTATCACATTTTTGTTATTGCACATTACAAGTGTGATACAAGTGTGATAAAGGTATGCTGCACACGTAACACATTTGACAAAGTATGTAGGTTTTGTTCTCCACAAAATCGGATTTTCCTCATAACATCTAGGACACACCAAAATATAGTGTTTTACTATTTCAACAATGACGGTTAAAAATAAAACAATGTGATTCATCCTGTCATTAAGGATGGACTTTTATATATGTTTACATCCATGTATCATATTTAATATGAACTTATTAGTATCTTAAACAATTATAGATTAAAAAAAAAATCTGTCTTAAAATATTTTAGATACAAACTTTTGAGAGCTAGCCCATAATGAACCAAAATGGTGTGAGACTGATGCAATCAAACACAGATGAACCTCAACATATAAAAAAATGCCAAAGGCACCATACAGTTAAACAAATTATATTACTAAGTAATAAAAGGAACCACGACTTGTCCTAATGGTCATTTTCATCGTGTGCTGACACATGTACACCCAACAACCAAATTGAAGGGACACTTGCACCACGCGACAGTGTCGTTGACACGTGCACGGCGGTAGACTGAAACCTGGAGGATGATAGGTTTGGCGATCATGTGCTCCACATTACAACTTTTGCAATGAGCATACCGGATTATTGCGGGCTCCCGGCCTGCTTCAGCATCCACCCTGGAAAACAAGGTAAGAAAGTAACCATGAATATGGAGGCAAATTCCGAAGAACAGAAACAATCACAAATCGTATATATTAATCAATAACTTGCTTTTTTAATACATGACAATGCCATTAAATGTACCAAATAATTAGTGGTAGTTATTTAATTGATAAAATGTGACATACATTTTTATTTTATTGATTTACTCTGCTGTGGGACCACAATGACACAGTTTAAATGGCATCCTTTTCACTTGAAGAATACAGCAGACGGCATCAAGAAATGTATAAATCAATTCATTCGAAAAAATAAATAAGTTTGGAGAAATAAATAACAAGAAAACAAACGAATGAACACGTACGTATTTAAATAAATACATTCATCTTATTTTACAGTAATACATTTCAAAGTTAATTTAAATAGAAGAGTGGATAAATAAAGGAATTTGCACAAATATAAACAATTTGTATAAAAAGCTAATTGAACTTGAAATATTAATTTATTTCACATTTCATAAATGAATTGATATCTAAAACGTTTTAAAAATGTTTTTTGCTCAACATTCCCATTGTTGACACACAGTCTTCTAACCAAATATTCATGAAGCCACTTTCTTAATTTTTCTTTAGGCAGGTTATCTTATACAAAGATTTACATGACTTCATTCAAGTTCATTCGTGGCTACAACGTATTTAATTTTGTATCAATTTCTTCTTCGCAAGCTCTCTTTCTTCTTGACACAATGGCTTTTATGAACCAGTGAGAAAATGTGTGCCTTTACCAAGTTCTTATTTTGATTTCTCATGTTTTTTTTAAACACAGTGTTCTGTTTTAGAATAACCCGACCCGAAGATTTAAAAGAAAACCGATGAGCAGAAATTAAACTCACTTCAATTCCCAGGGTGCAACTGAAGAGTGCCGGAGGTCCGACACGTGGACGTAGTCTGGCAGTAAAAACATTTTCGTATGTTTACACCCCTTGTCACATGCATCGCTGCTGCACACCATCCCCATCACACCAAGAGACACCTGGAAACACAAGCAATGTCCATGTACAGATATACGTTAGAGTCACATTATCAAAAACCATCTGCATTTCCGGCATCTCCTCATTATCTAGTAATAAAAAAAGTAAAAATGCAAAAAAAGAAGAACAACAACTTAAGAATGAAATAGTGTTGAATGAATGAAAAAAATTGATGAATTTTGCGGTATTTTTGTTAGCTAATGAATAAAGATATGTATTCTATGGAGTGAAACACCTTCAACTAGGTAACTACTTTGCAGAAGAAATACAATATAATTTCTGCACTACATGTAAAAAGAATGAACATTTGAACTACATAAAAGATCACATCCCTCAACCGTGTTAATTTATCAATCTGTGAAAAGATTCTGTGTGTTAAACTATTACTGTTCAACCCCAGATTACTATCAGTACTCACCAAAAGAGCAGAAAAGTTCATAGTGAGGCTAATAAACCCGGAGCAAATTCTTTGAACTCAGAGAGCAACAAAGGTGATCCCTCTTGTGTTGTCTAACCTGCGGAGTCCTCTTTCACAGAGCTGTCTGCCCTCTGTCACTCTGACGCTTTATATTGGTGCGGCGGTGACGAAAGAACATTTGCATCAGGGGGGAATCACCTGCATGAGTCTATCCTAAACACAGGGATGTCATCTTGGCTTAGTCATCACATGTCACTCTTGATTTTATGTGGTTTCCTTTCCTTCTGCATTGAAAACATAATAGGTAACGGGCTTCACTAAAGAAATATGAAAAGTGGATTTTTAATTAATTTTTTTCAGGGTATTTTTGCTCCCTATCATTGCAAAGTGTTACTTTCTGGAGTTTTACAAACATGCCCTTTTTAAACATGATTCATTTCTATGCAGAATCTAAAACACAGGGTTTATAATGGATTAATCCATTATCCTGTTCATTCATACGTATGAGTAGATTTTGGCAAACTATGTAATGCAGTCCTATTTGAATGATATATTGATATATAATATTGCTAAAACACAGTCATTGAACAAAAAGACATTCAAAATGAAAAATGTTGTATTAGTGTGGAGTTGAACACATCCTGCTTCTTGTCCTGATACCATCAAAAAACCACAACAACTGCACTGAAAAGGAACCTCTTCAATCTTGGGACTTCCACACCTACTACAGCGTCACTACGCCATGCCCACGGGCTATCCCCACGAAACCACCATCAGGCGAGTAGTGACAGGAAGCCCTTTTGTAAACAGACCGACACGCCATCCCCGCCCGCTCCCTCGCTCCCTCCCCCGCTCCCTGCAGGGGGGAGAACTAGAGAACTTAAATGTTATTGCATTACATGTCATTTAGCTGACGCTTTTATCCAAAAGCGACTTGCAATAAGTGCGTTTCAGCCGTAACGCACGGAATGCATGCAGTGAGAGACGTGGTTTTTGTGTCTCCCCTTATGCTGGTAACACACAAAAATGTAAATGTTGACATTAAATGTAAATGAGATGTAAGATTTATGTTAAAATGGTATTGATACTGATGACAAGCATTTGTTTTTTTGTCTTTTTTAAAACTCTTTTTTGCTGTCTTTCATGCAGACTCTTTTGAAGGTAGTTTACAGTTACAGGTGAAACTCGAAAAAATTAGAATATCGTGCAAAGCTCATTACTTTCAGTAATTCAAATTAAAAGGTGAAACTAATATATTATATAGACTCATTACATGCAAAGTGAGATATTTCAATCCTTTATTTTATATATTTTAGATGATTATGGCTACATTAATATATACTGTATATATATACTATTATGTTAGTTTCACCTTTTCAATTTGAATTACTGAAAGTAATAAGCTTTTGCACGATGTTCTAATTTGCTTTCAATTCTTAGGGTACAGCGCTCCTTAATGCCACAAGTTATGTTATGTTATGGGACCGTAGAGAGTCCGCAAGGGCCCGCCGGTACGCGCAATTCTTGGAGTAAACTATTCCACACTACAGAGGACGTACTTCCTAAGGTTGGCACTGATCGTTTGCATCGCATGTAAATCTTGGAGGTACTTTTAGGTGAACTAGGCTGATCCCAAGCGGGCCCATTTGCATTTTGACAACCAACAAACCGGTCGCCGAGACAGCAACACTGATTAGTGACATGATGCAGTAATTTTCATACTCCCCCGCCTCATTCCCATTGTATTGTATTGATTTATAACACGCCCTCTGAAAGCTGATGACACAGTGAGCAGTGACTCACTTTCACTGGCAGTCCTTTCTTCTGCTTTTCTCTTTAAATATCAAGGCAACAAAGGCCTTTGCATTTAGCTCAGAGAGTGCTTTGTTGGCTGGTCAAAATACATTTGTGATAATATTATTAAATACAGGAAATACCAGAAGAGTTGCTAGAAATTGCTTAAGGGTAGCTAAGGGATGAAACCGTGCATACGGCACATAGCGTGTGTTGTCATTGAAAAAGTCTTTCCAAATCCTGTCTATTTTCCTGGGAATGACTTGTTGATTTTGGTTACTTTTGCTACGAGAGAAGAGAAGAGCAGGAAGCATAGATGTTCATAAAGAATGCAAATGGAATCTAACATTATTAACGTTTTTGGTGTTGTGGGGTAGTGTTTTTTCTAGCCAAACGTTAGAGGTCTGAGGATGAGAGAGCCCGAGTGCAAACACGGGTTAGGACCACTTACTGGGCATGGATAGCAACATGCATGAAATAAAAGCTTTTCATTCCAAAAAATACAAAAATACAAAAATGTGACGATTCATTTTTTGTAACACTGCGTATTACAAATGTTGATGTATACACACGGGGAACCCCTACACATACTCCAACACATATGTAAAGCAGGCTACCAGACTTTATTACTGTCGGACTTCGGGATGTCCCTGACAAAGATAATCATTTAAATACAATGGTATGTTCATTTCTACTTATTCTGGTGGATGAGTAACTAACTAAACTGAAACAGCCACTGCACTTCAGAAATAGCAGCTGTAGACACAAGAAAACCTGTTGAAAATATGTCATGGACGCCATTCGCATTGACATTTTTTGTAGCGTGCCACTTTCAATGTCACACACTTTGCCAGAAAACAGTAAACAATGAAAAAAGAATCCAGTGGAGGTTATTTTTACAGATTGTGTTACTGTGTTATTAATAGTCTATTTAATGCATGTTTCTAAAACTCAAAGCAGAGTCAGTGATGTTGGAACTAACAAAGACATCCTGGTTGGGTTACATTTAGTTACATTCAGCACACACCACACCAAATCAAAACATCCAGGATCTGTCTGGCTGTGGTGACACAGTTAATCTAACTGTCAATGCTTTTTAAAGATGACAAAAAGGTATCGAGTTGCAACAATTTAAAATGTCAGGACATTTTTACAACGAATGTGAGGCCAATATCTACAACAGAACTATGATGCATGCTGAGACACTACAATACTAGTAAGCAGTGAAGCCATAATAATAAGGTCTGGGATTACAAAATGCACTACGAGTATGTGACTCACAGCCCCACCTGAACCCAAATTATCAATCCTTAAAAGACCGCCTTCTTTTCTTGGAGCATAGGAGGGGATTCAATTCAGTTTCATCACATTGAGTTCATATCTTCAACTTTTTTGTTTTTTTTCCGAAGGATTATTATGGAAGGAAAAATCAATAAAGAACAAAATGATTTGATTGCATTAATTGTAATTTTTGCTGGGTTCTTCAGTTTACCTGACAAAACACCAAAATAGATTTGCACGGGGTATCTACACTGCTTGAACAAAGTCAGATCAATTGGGGCTTAAAAAAGGCTCTCTATGTGTGTGTGTGTCCGTGTGTGTCTGTGTGTGCTTGTATGTGCGTGCAGTAGGTTTGACGTGTGCAGACAAGGCAAAATTAGAGAAATCTGTTGCGGGGGAGTGTGAGTCATGAAAAATGGGCGCATAAGCTTACAACATAGATTCTTTAACGTCCACATTCTTTATTATGAAGCCCGGAGACATTATTTCTGAATTTAATGCAGCCTTCTACTGGTCCTGAGTACTTCTGAGATACCTTGATCATTCACATTTGCAGCGCTTTCCCATTACCACAGCTGCGGGCATCAGTGAGGGCATTTACGGCATTAGCTGATGACATTAGCTGATGACATCACGCGGTATCGCAGACCGGTGGACCTTGGAACAACTTCTGTCCCAGCAATTTGATGTGTCAAACTGTTATTGTCATTTTGCAATGTGTATTTATTGGTATTATCAGCTTAAGATATATCAGAGTCAAAAAAATGGCAGGTAGCTCTGCACGTATGTCTTCCACGCTACGAACTGTGCAGTGGAACGAATCCGTCATCGAGGAGCGTTCTTTTATTTGTTAATGTCTACATGTTCAAGAAATAAAATGTTTCAATCAATCAAAAAATCTCTAAGGGTTCATTTACAGACAATGATGACGTGTAGAGAGGGAAATTAAAGTGAAATTGTGCTATGTGCTATAATCAGCTATTAGCCCAAAACATTGTAAAACCACCCACAGGTTGTCTAAGGCTTGGCTGCAGAGGGGAGAGTGTCCATGAGTAACAGTGAGTAACAGTGACAGAATGACACAAAGGAAGAAGATAGACCTGTTCTCAATAACCGTTCCTGTTTACTCGTGTAGAAAGAAATTGTGTTTATGTTTTATTAAAGAAACCCAGAAAAAGTCAGTAATAGTAGCAATTTAGGCGTTATCTAAAATAATAGTAGTCACACAACAAGACATTTCCTCATCGATCTAAAGCAACACACTGTAAACGTCTGGGGAACTAATCAAATAAGCTTTTAGCTGCCAAGTGTTATCCACGCGGGTAAAGGTGATGAAACACATCAGGACGAACATAATACAAAACAAGTAATAGGTTCATTCAATTCATTAAAAAAATACTTTTACAATTTTCTTTCTTTGCACATTTCTTTGAGCTCATCACGGTTCTCGGTTCACATTTTCACCGTTGCGTTTACTCCACTTGGAATTTTCCAAATGTTAAGAGACAAGAGAGCAGTTTAAGTGGAGGTTTCCCCCTCTCTGGTGGCTGAACAGTGACTCCAGTGCGGCTCAGGTCTCACCACCGCCTGCCGGGAACAGAGAAAACACACAAGGGTTTTAATAGAGAGAAAACCTTGCACATCTCATTTTCAACTTACAGTTTCGGTCAACCAACTACAACGGTTGTTCTGCATATTGTTCTGCATCCAACACTTGTTTTTTATTTGAGCCATGGCAACTTCATGACGGGTCAAGATTTACATAAATGACTGACCTTCTCCATTTATTGTGTGGTTGCTTGGTCACTATATTTAAATCATTCTAATCTCTAGTGTGTGTGAAAACATGCAAAAGCGTGTGTGTCGCACGGGGAAACCCAACAGCCAAACACCAAGCAAGTGCAACGCAAGACAAAGCAAGACAGCAAATGAGTTACCGAGTAGTCCATCAGAAATATACAGAACTGTCTCAGAAAATTAGAATATTGTGATAAAGTTCTTTATTTTCTGTAATGCAATTAAAAAAAACTAAAATGTCATGCATTCTGGATTCATTACAAATCAACTGAAATATTGCAAGCCTTTTATTTTTTTAATATTGCTGATTATGGCTTACAGCTTAAGAAAACTCAAATATCCTATCTCTAAATATTAGAATATTTCCTCAGACCAAGTAAAAAAAAAGATTTATAACAGCAAAACAAAATCAAGCATTTGAAAATGTCCATTAATGCACTCAGTACTTGGTTGGGAATCCTTTTGCACGGATTACTGCATCAATGCGGCGTGGCATGGAGGCAATCAGCCTGTGGCATTGCTGAGGTTTTATGGATGCCCAGGATGCTTCAATAGCGGCCTTTAGCTCATTTGCATTGTTGGGTCTGGTGTCTTTGAGCTTCTTCTTCACAATACCCCACAAATTCTCTATGGGGTTCAGGTCAGGGGAATTGGCAGGCCAATCGAGGACAGTAATGCCATGGTCAGTACACCAGTTACTGGTGGTTTTGGCACTGTGGGCAGGTGCCAGATCATGCTGGAAAATAAAATCCTCATCTCCATAGAGCTTTTCAGCAGACGGAAGCATGTAGTGCTCTAAAATCTCTTGGTACACAGCTGCATTTACTCTGGACTTGATGAAACACAGTGGACCAACACCAGCAGCTGACATGGCTCCCCAAACCATCAGTGACTGTGGGAACTTCACACTGGATTTCAAGCAACTTGGATTTTGCTCCTCTCCAGCCTTTCTCCAGACTCTGGCGCCTTGACTTCCAAATGAAATACAACACTTGCTTTCGTCTGAAAAGAGGACTTTGGACCACTCTGCAACTGTCCAGTGCTTCTTTTCCATAGCCCAAGTCAGACGCTTCTTCCGTTGTCTTGAGTTCAGAAGTGGCTTGACCATGGGAATACGGCTATTGTAGCCCATTTCCCGGACACGTCTGTGAACAGTGGCTTTTGATACCTGGACTCCAGCTTCAGTCCACTGTCTTTGAAGCTCCCCCAAATTCTGGAAGCGACTCTTCTTCACAATGCTGTTAAGGCTGCGCTCATCTCTCTTGGTTGTGCAGCGTTTCCTGCCACATTTCCCCCTTCCAACAGACTTTTTGTGGATGTGCTTTGAAACTGCACTCTGTGAACAGCTTGCTCTTTGAGAAATTTCTTTTTGTGTCTTACCCTCCTGATGGAGGGTGTCAATGATGGTCCTCTGGACAGCAGTCAGATCAGCAGTCTTCCCCATACTTGGGATTTAGTTTACTGAACAAACCTGAGTGTTTTTCAAGGCTCAGGAAACCCTTGCAGGTGTTTCGAGTTAATTAGACAATTCAAGTGATTAGTTGAATACCCTACTAGTATACTTTTTCATAATATTCTAATATTTAGAGATAGGATATTTGAGTTTTCTTAAGCTGTAAGCCATAATCAGCAATATTAAATGAATAAAAGGCTTGCAATATTTCAGTTGATTTGTAATGAATCCAGAATGCATGACGTTTTTGTTTTTTTAATTGCATTACAGAAAATAAAGAACTTTATCACAATATTCTAATTTTCTGAGACAGTCCTGTATACACGCAAAATAACCTACAATTTCACTTATGTGGGCCTATGTGATCATGAGGTCCGAATGCACACAAAATTGTACCAAATAATACTCGTTTTTTCCGATAAGAAGGGAAAAATTGCCCTCTAATTATGTGTCCAACTTTAATGTACCCAACCCATAGCATTAGTTTTCTTTTACCATGCATCGTGCAGTGGGCGAATACTAATATGAATGCCGTTTGTTAAGTGTTCAAAAAGTTGGGCAGGAACAAGCTGGTGAAAATTTGGACCAATGGATTTCCATGACTTCTCCGTGCCTTTTTGTGAAATCTCTGTATACATAAAAAAGTGAGAAAATATTTAAACTAACAATGAGAATTCCAAAGGAATACACAATGTTTCCCCTACATTTCAATTATGCCCCAAGAAAGTATGTTTTTTATGTTTACCATATGCATTAAATAAATCCCAAACGAAAACAATCAAAAGATCTCCTGCCATTCGCGTAAAAAAAATAAAGTCACGTGTCTGCAGCTCAATGACAAAACACCACCGAAGGAACGACGTCACGCCCCCGGTTTACAACTCTGAACTGCCGCCAGCAGACGGGCAGCGCAGCGGTAAAGGTCGGTGTCTCGTATGGAGGCGGTGGCCGAAGAGAGAGACGTGCTGCTCGGCGTGTAGCCTCGCTAGCAGTCGCCCTCTGATGGGGTTCCTGTAGTAGCTTCGCACTGATGTCTGCTTCTGTTAGCACGGCTCGCTAATGGCGCTCCCCCATGTTTGAAATATCTAACCGTCCTGCCTCCACATTACTTCCGTCTCTGTCGTAACGCACGACGTGCACGTTTCCACATGTACCGTTAGCTCACCACGGTTGAATCTACACGTCCCTGCACGGTGGATGACTCCTGAGCTGCTGTTTTTAATGGCCATCGAACTTTTCACTTTATACCATATTAATTATTTGAAACGTATTTTAAATGAACCACGTGAAAATATAAATATAAAAAAATCCCATGATTTTTTGTTCCATGACTTTTCCAGGCCTGGAAATGAGCATTTTAAAATTTTCCATGACCCTACGAACCCCGTACACACAGCTTTGCAATGTACTTCCACAGTTCACTTCCCGGCATCTACAGTGCATCCACAAAGTATTCACAACGCTTCACTTTTTCCACGTTACATGTTTCCATGTTACAGCTTTATTCCAAAATGGATTAAATGAATTATTTTCCTCAACATTAAGGCTGGAACATACTAAAATGTGGAAAAAGTAAAGCGCTGTGAATACTTTCCGGATGCACTGTATATTTCCCAACAAGCTGAGTGCTCGTGCATGTGAGGCCCGCCTCAGGGAATGTGTGCAACCAGCGTGACAGGCAGCGCAACAGTAAGCTCAGGTTGCACACCAGATACCGGTGTGTTAGGTATCGATTCTAAAAATAAGCAGAAACAAGCAAAAAATCAGGTTGCACACCAGATACCGGTTTGTTAGGTATCGATTCTAAAAATAAGCAGAAACAAGCAAAAAATCAGGTTGCATCATACTTGAGTGACTTGTTACTCTAAAAAGAACATCAGCAGTTGAACTTTATTAGACACCACGATGATTGCACTTGTTGAGGGAAAATGTTTCTTATTCTCCAGCATATATTCATGTTATAATCAGTTTTAGAGAAATCAGGATTTAACTATAATAATATATACCTGTAGATGAGTTACAATTCAACAGAGGGAAGGGAGAAGCCAACAGGAGGCACAGGGTCAGATATAGTGAGACGTGAAGGACAAGTTACGCAGTTAGGATTCAAGGGGAGGGCTTCACGCAATCGAATGGTCAAAGAAATGTATAAACTAATGTGTCACCTCGGTGGATTTGAGTGTTTTGTGACTCCAATGAATCTGCGTGAATCGAAGCATCCAGATCTCCTGTGTGTTCTATGGGTGAGTGCTACGGAGAGTCCCTGGTCTGTGAGGATGTGTGGGTTCCGTGGAAAATAACATAAACACACTATAAAAAATACTGTGATCTGAACTGTCAGGGGTGATCCCAACACGGTGTGGAATGTGGCTGTGAGTAACAGCAATTATTCAACCTGACGCGTGGGTAACATTACCCGCAGCAACTGTCTGCGATCACTCAGACGTCAGAAAGAAAACCCACTAATGAGCAATGCGGGAGCCGGGCTTTTATGCCCTGCCCATTTGTTAATCTGCCCTCCAGGGACAAAAGCACACATGCCGTGATCTGAGACAGGCGTATGAGAGATTTACTTTCGTTACAGGCCAGACTTCATATTAGTGGGTGGCGGTGATGCAGCCGAAAGCTGTTTGCCACCCGCCATAGAAAGCAAAAGAAGTGGAGACAGACTTGGGCGGCCCTGTAATGAGCCGTGGTCTGACCTGAGCACTCTGCCGCTGCATCTTGTGCGCAGAGCAGGACGCCGCGTCTTTCTCGCCCGAGCCTGCTCGCTCCGACTCGCGCTCCCGCTTCCCGGGGATGCCTCTGCCGTGGAGAAGGAGTCCTGAAGAAAACACGTCACTGTTATCAGACGCACTCTTTTGACGTGTGTAACTACGTGTGAAGTGAGATGTAGTTGTAGTTGAGTCTTTGGTGATTTCATGGCACTGGCAAGGACCGGGTATTGGTGGTGGGGAGGAATCAAGTCAAGGCCCTGTCTGGGAGTAGCGCAAGAGAGAGATAGTGGCACCAGACCCTTTGGGTTTCCTACCTGGGTGTTGAGGCACAGCAAACTCGTGGTTTGCTTGGCTGCCTTCCGAGTCGTATCCTGCAACAGGTAGAAAAAAAAACAAATTTGAATTTGGATGTTTTTGAGCTAACGTACACTGCTACAACAACAATTTCCCCAGCAATCCTTCTATTAAACAGCATGTATGTGTCTCATTTGAAAACACTGTTAGACAAACAGGTGTTTTCAATGCCAGCCATGGCAGTAAATAAATGTCATTTAAATATGACTCGTATGGAAAGATATCAAGATCTAGTCAAATATATATATCTAAAAGCTGCAGTTGCTTGCACTCCAGAGGTGAAATCAAGCATCCGCCAAAACAGTGATGTGACATTACATTCATATATCATGATGTCATTATCTGTAATGGTCGATTTTTTTTTTTTAATCCAAGTTACAGCTAACTGGCAAACCTTAGCTCAATGTAGGTTAAAGTTGAAATACAAAAGGTTATAAACGCAGACAGAAAACACTCATGTCAGGGGAGGCCCTACCTTGCTGCGGTGAGCGTGTTTGTAGTCTGCTGCTCGGCTCCCTGGGTTCCTCGTTGTGAAAAATGAGAGGGAGGCTTCCGCTACCACTACTCGTTGCAATCGAGCTCCCTGACACTCCGGGCACTAGTGGAAAAAATAAATGAAACAGGGTTGAAAACATGGGACAAATTGCCATGAGTGGATTTACCACCCCGTTTCGTCGAGGGCACCAACCACTATGCAGTTTATTTTTTACTTACAATGTGAGTTGTTGTTGGTCCCTGGCTGCTGCTCTCCAGGAGAGTAGGTCATCATCCCTCCGGTTGCATTCCCATTTGTGGACGGCACTGATGCCAGCATCCCTGAAAGACAAGAACACCTTTTTTTTCTATCCCAAATAGAGAGGACATAATTCCTCAAAGTCAAATTGAGTCTGTTTGGCCCCTTTAAAAAGGGACGCATGCCGTATGTCAGATGAAATGTTTGGGGAAACCTGTGTTTTAATGCTTTTAATTTCTCAAAAGCATATCTCTTCTCATAATCTAAAGATTAGGCCTATTGTAAAAGTGGGTTGTGGGGGCTTGTCGCTGTTGCAGCGCACCAAATGGTAAATAAAACACCACATATCGTTACTGAACGCCAGCATAACTTTCTAGTATCTGTATACCGTGCAGCACAAGTATTAAACTTTGCAACCCTGGGGGGTAAACTGGCATAGCTCTGCAGTTGATTTAGTTAGGTATTTGATCTCTTACCCAGTCCCCTGTACCGGCTGAGTTGCTGGTAGATCTGTTTCATCCTTTCGATGTTAAGTCGGCTCGCTTCTGCGTGGTGCACCATGGGCTTTGGGTAATGGACACCTATTATGCACTTGGCAGCTGCCTGCACGGACTCTGGAGCGTTCCATGGGTCGTAGATGAATTTGGCGGGGAAACCTCGGAGGACAGGTATGTATCGTCTGGAAGCACAGGAAGTAATGCAATATGTGAATATTTTGAAGGATTAGGGAGAAAAGAAGCGGCCAATATCGGACAAACTTTCATACCTATATATTTCAAAAGGTGAAATGTTCATAATTAAGTGCAATTGCATCTTCTCGATCCTATCAATAATTATGCATTTATGTGATGTGATTTATGTGATGAGCTACGGTGTTTTCATTACAAAGGAATGATTGTGTTACACATTCAGTTTTCATTTTACGGCCTATGTATGTACTGTAACTGATAAGAGCACTGTCTGTGTCTGTAGTGTTAGATCATCTCCTCCAATACAGTCAGACTTCTGCCTCAGTGGGGAGAAGCCAAAGCAAAATATTCCAGCATGACCATCAAGTTCTGGCTCAGCTCGCGCCCAGATAAGCACACTTTACATGGGCTGTTCCAGAGAATCCGAAACTCCACTCCTTGGCTTACTACAGCCTCGAAATCATATCCGAAATGTAGCCACAAATAGCTACACGATGACAAAAGCGGCATTCCCTGACAAATCCAGGCACGCACAAACAAAATGATTGCGTGTCGATTACGAGACTACTATGTCTCATAACTTTCTCATCTTTCCGGCTTAACGTGTTCCCATGTAGGCATGAAGTCCAATGAGACAGAAGGAGATAAGGTACCATGCAGATAAGGATGTCAGCAATGCCAGTAAAAAAGGTACTCACCTTATGAAGTCCCCGTTGGGGTCGGTGCGGCGGCCAAAGCCCACGGGGCAGTAGCAGTGGAAAAACTGCTGGAAGAATGAACTGCAGGAAAGCCACATCCAGCTGCCCGCGTTCACGCTCCAGTCTGCATCCAGAAGCAGCTCCTCAAAGACCTGCCACGACAAAACTACGGTTTCTTCAAGTGCCATGGGTGGTAGGGAACATTCGAGGGAAAACAATGCAAACGGACAGATATTTTTCTGGACTCTCGACGCAACAATGGGAAGTTATGCGTCTCTGTTATTTGCCATTTAAAAAATGCAACTGCCCTAAATGTGACATCTTTCATTATTGCAGTTTATGTCTGGGGTCCCATCCACTTTTGTGCTTGCCCTTTACTGACCATCTGTGCATTCTCACCTTCATGCCTTCCTCCCAACTGATCCATAGGTCCCCCCTGGTGAGGAAGCAAGCCACTGCATGCCTGGCCAGGTGATGGATCCATCCCTCCTGCCTCAGCTGAGTCATGATGGCGTCTATCCAGGGAAATCCTGTCTTCGCCTCGGCCCACTTGGCAAGTGCTTCAGGATTTTTGTCCCAGGGGATACGGAGGCAGATCGGGTTTCCCTCCATCTTGTCAAAGCGAGGATTGTTGGTTGCTGTGGTGTAGAAGAACTCCCGCCACAGCAACTGGCCATACAGGGAAAGTGGAGGGGAGCTGTTCTTTTTCACCTGGTTCAAAAGAAACAGCAAAAATAGGGAATATTTATATACACTACCCCATGTTCTTAAAATAACTAAAATAATTATATATATATAAAAAATCTATTAAGTGTTCCTGAGTTCTGTAAAATAACTGAAGCTGTAATTATGACACCACCAAATATAAAAACAAGGGCATCTTCCACATTGAGTGATATCTGTTTTTTTTTTAGTTTCTATAGAAAAGTGAGCCAAGCCGGGGCATTTATACACTGACCTTGTGGTAGAGGTCAGTTAGCTTGAAGTAGAAAAGGCGACAGGAGAGGCAGCCAAAGCGTAGGTAAGGGCTGAGGCCCGTTGGGCTGGCCAGCAATGAGTTGGCATTCATTCTGGGACGCTCAAAATTAGCCACCCACGCCTAGACAGAAACCAGGGGGACAGAGAGGGATGCAATCATGGATGAGTGATGGTAGATCCAAGCCACATGAATAATACAATAAATGCATCTCAATTATATATACACATATACAAGAATCAAAGACAAATCATGGAATAAAAAATAAATAAATCATTTTGTAGGTGTTTATTTAAAATCTGCGTTTCTGTCACTTAAAACTACCATGAATATTTTTTTCTGATGAACTTTCAAACATCCAGATGCTATCAAAAAGGAGGTGCAGTACTGACCTTTCTCTCCAGATGGCGCTCTATCCTCGTCAGTGCCTCGGTCTCTCCGCCTGGCCACACAGCTATAGGCAGGCCCTCTGTGTCAAAGCCTGGAAAAAAATTCCTCTGAGTCATTTTCCTGGGTAAGAACACTGTGGCACTTGTAAATCAGATGGATAGACAATCAGTCATATCTGTCAAGTACACTAAAATATCAGCATGCCTCCAACCGAGTAATAACTCCTACAAAGCATCACCACCAATGCCCATGTGGTTGCTCTTTCGCTAATAGAGAAACATACATTTTTGTCAACAAAATATATAGTTGGGTAGCTGTAAAATGATTGAATGTTGTCGTAATGAATAAAATGTACTCAGAGTGGGCCGTATGTGGCCCTGGTTTAAGGGGTTCTACATGCAACCCACACCAGGTCTGTACATGTCCAAGTGCAGAGGTGTGCGCTTGTTTTCTTACCCAGCTCTTCCAGGGACGGGACCCCGTACTTGTCTCCGTGGTTCTCGGAGACGGGGGTGACGCAGAGACCCATCAGGGTTTCCGACAGTGTCTCCGCAGGCATCTCGGGAGGATCCAGGCGACTGATCAGAGTCTGGAAACGCTTGTAGGTGAGAGGAGGCTGTCCACCATTCAGCTCAATGATTCTGGGGAAGAAAGGAGACTGGTCACCTTTCGTCAAATTTCAGATAGTATAACATAGTCAATTAAATAACTTAATAGACTGAAAACTAGTCATTTTTTAATTTACCTTTTGTAAAATAATGCAATTATTACATTAACATACATACTAGCACAGGAATACATATAAAGTTAAATTTAAAATAACATCAGCAACAGATTTGAATGGATTTTGATCAATCTCTAATAACATTGAGCAAGAAATGATTTTGAATTCCTAATCAAGTCCTTTTTCAAAAAAGAACAAAAGAGATGTTATTCTCACACAAATACATTATATCCGAAATTGTGTATATTTTTGCTTACTTGTCCAGGTCGTACAGGGTGTGTGATGTCTTGACTATAACCTCTACCCCCGCCTCCATTGCGAGCTTCTTGATAGCAGCGTCTCTCTCCTTCCCAAAAGGCTCCGAGTCATACTCAAAGGTCAGGCGAGAGATCTTCCACTCCTGAGACAGAGAGAGAGAGACTTAGTCAGCCTCAAGTCTCCAAAGGCGGACAGACTGCGAATCCCATCGCTTGAGAAGAGTTTGATAAAAGGACTTCAGATGACATGACCATCGCGGGTGGCCAATTATTCTGTCAATGCTCACCTTAAAGAGGCGCGGGAACACGTTGGCTGGTTGGCCCCTGATGACAAAGAGGCGAGAGTTGAGCTTCCGAAGGTTGGCGTCCAGATCCTCCAAACACTGGAGGAGAAACCTGAAGAGGGCAGAGAAATACGTGTTACTGATTGAGACACACTGTACATACATTATTCAGCAATAATGTAGAGTACCGGTTCACATTGACCCTCAAAGTAACATGTTAGAGTTTGCTTTCGCAACTGGACAATTAAGGTGTACATCATGACATTACATGTCATTTAGCTATAGCTTTTATCCGAAGCAACTTTCAGTCTGTTTTTAAACTGCAATCCTCAACCGTTTTTAACTTAAGGCCCTGCTCTGATTAAATTATAAGAAAGCAGAAGAAATGCAAATTAATTCAAACAAATGAGACCCTCAGCCGTCATGGTTCCTAGCATTATGAATCCATATTCAATGCATTAGGCTAATTTCCACCCCAACCCCTTTGTAGCTTTGACCTTGACATTAAACTTAATTTAATCATGTGTAAATGCGACATTAGCCAGCCTCGAAATGACCAAAATAATATAAAAATAGAATTGATCATCCTTCTAGTACCTCTGTAACCCACTAGGTGGCACTCTGTGGCTGACCAGTATGCTTCTACATTACATTACAGTACATGTCATTTAGCTGACGCTTTTATCCAAAGCAACTTACAATAAGTGCATTTCAACCATAGGGATACAAACCCAGAAGAGCAGGAAACAACAAAGTGCAATTTCATCAAATAAACCGATATACAACTTGTTATTGATAAGAGCCATATTCATAAAACTGCCCAGTTTAAAAGGTTTCTCTTAATGACATGATTTTTAAAAAAGCATAGAGAATTCTGTAATTTTCCAAGATTTTCTCTCACAGAGCAGATACAATCCTGGTAACAAGAAAGGTTCATCAATAAGCATCTCAGTCCTTGAAGAGCTCTTGAGGGTGAAAACTGCAAAGTGTGGAGGGTTTTTAAGAGACCAAAGAGCTTCATAAGGAGAAACAAGTGGAAGAGATAGAGGTGAGAACAATAAGTTCCACCGCTCCAAGTGGTCAACAAAAACACTTATTGCGGGTTTATAAGAGTATAGTTATAAAATATAAATAAATATATATCTGTCCAGAACTTTACCCTCCACATCGACGGTCACAATGTCACCCCCTCCCCCTCTGTACGCAACCTCGGCATCATAATGGATTCCACTCTCTCATACCAAACGCACATTAACCACATCACTAAAACATCCTTCTTCCACCTCCGCAACATTGCCCGCCTCCGCCCCTCCCTTACCCAGTCAACAGAAGAAATCCTCATCCACGCATTCATCTCTTCCAGACTCGACTACTGCAATAGCCTCCTCTATGGACTTCCCACCACCCATCTCCAAAAACTGCAATACATCCAGAACTCTGCTGCCCGCCTCCTCACCCATACCCGGTCCAGAGAACACATCACCCCGGTCCTCGAACAGCTCCACTGGCTCCCCGTTCAATATCGGATTCAATACAAGCTCCTCCTCCTCACTTATAAGTCCCTCCATAACCTGGCTCCGCCTTACCTCTCTGAGCTTCTGCAACAACACCAGCCCACCCGCCACCTCCGCTCAGCAGGCACCAACCGCCTCACCCCTATCATTCGCACTAACCGCCGAACCCTGGGGGACCGAGCCTTTGCCATCGCCGCCCCCACCCTTTGGAACTCACTCCCACAGCCCATTAGAAACTCTGACTCATTACCTTCCTTCAAATCAGTGCTCAAAACCCACCTGTTCAAACTAGCTTTTCCGTAAACCCCATTTTTTGTTTTTTCCCTCATGTAAAGCGTCTTTGAGTGTCCAAAAAAGCACTATACAAGTTCGATTTATTATTATTATTATTAAAATAAGAATTTACTTATCAATGTGGTGAAGATAATCACCCATTGTTTTCTTTAACCACTATCACAATACTACAACATAACAGGAAAGGCTGATAAAGCAATTTAATACCCGTAGGATTATTTTATCAAGCTAACATTTACTTCTTTCCATCCCCAGAACACCTCTGCTTCCATAACCTGCACATTTCGTCATTGCTTCATTACAAGAGGTCAAACTATTGAGGACCAACCCATCTAGGGATCTACCAATCATTGGCAGGATCACTGAATCAGCAAGGCCTAGGTTCTGTTCAGTCGTTTCCTCTTGTCTGACTGGGTTAGACTGGTCATTAAATCAATGAAAAGTGTGTGTGTGTGTGTGTGTGTGTGTGAGCATTGATTCACGCTTCCACTCTTGATTATCCATTTAGCCTTACGTTCAGGTGGATACAAGTAAATTGTTGCTCATGAATATCTATTTGGATATTGTGAGAGAGACAGAATATGTTTCTCCTGCCAGCGACTAATTTCCATCTGGAGTACAAACATCAGCTGGATGTTAATAAGTCAGTGACTTCTGTATTGACCAATACAATGTGGGAACACAACTAGCCCTTCAGAGTAAAACTAGGTCAGAAAGCAATAAAGGTTGGCGCATAACCGACCTGTGGTCCCCCTGCAGAGCAGATATGAGGGTTTTGGCTCTCACGGGAACTCACTCGCATCCCCTCAACGTGGGGCCGGGTTTTATCTCGCAACACACACACACACACAGTTCATTTACACACCTATTCCTCCAGTCAACAAATACTATACACTCACCGGCCACTTTATTAGGTACACCTGTCCAACTGCTCGTTAACACTTAATTTCTAAGCAGCCAATCACATGGCGGCAACTCAGTGCATTTAGGCACGTAGACATTGTCAAGACAATCTCCTGCAGTTCAAACCGAGCATCAGTATGGGGAAGAAAGGTGATTTGAGTGACTTTGAACGTGGCATGATTGTTGGTGCCAGAAGGGCTGGTCTGAGTATTTCAGAAACTGCTAATCTACTGGGATTTTCACGCACAACCATCTCTAGGGTTTACAGAGAATGGTCCGAAAAAGAAAAAACATCCAGTGAGCGGCAGTTCTGTGGGCGGAAATGCCTTGTTGATGCCAGAGGTCAGAGGAGAATGGCCAGACTGGTTCGAGCTGATAGAAGGGCAACAGTGACTCAAATAACCAGCCGTTACAACCAAGGTGGGCATAAGAGCATCTCTGAACGCACAGTACGTCCAACTTTGAGGCAGATGGGCTACAGCAGCAGAAGACCACACCGGGTGCCACTCCTTTCAGCTAAGAACAGGAAACTGAGGCTACAATTTGCACAAGCTCATCGAAATTGGGCAATAGAAGATTGGAAAAACGTTGCCTGGTCTGATGAGTCTCGATTTCTGCTGCGACATTCGGATGGTAGGGTCAGAATTTGGCGTCTACAACATGAAAGCATGGATCCATCCTGCCTTGTATCAACGGTTCAGGCTGGTGGTGGTGGTGTCATGGTGTGGGGAATATTTTCTTGGCACTCTTTCGGCCCCTTGGTACCAATTGAGCATCGTTGCAACGCCACAGCCTACCTGAGTATTGTTGCTGACCATGTCCATCCCTTTATGACCACAATGTACCCAACTTCTGATGGCTACTTTCAGCAGGATAATGCGCCATGTCATCAAGCTGGAATCATCTCAGACTGGTTTCTTGAACATGACAATGAGTTCGCTGTACTCAAATGGCCTCCACAATCACCAGATCTCAATCCAATAGAGCATCTTTGGGATGTGGTGGAACGGGAGATTCGCATCATGGATGTGCAGCCGACAAATCTGCGGCAACTGTGTGATGCCATCATGTCAATATGGACCAAACTCCCTGAGGAATGCTTCCAGCACCTTGTTGAATCTATGCCACGAAGAATTGAGGCAGTTCTGAAAGCAAAAGGGGGTCCAACCCGTTACTTGCATGGGGTACCTAATAAAGTGGCCGGTGAGTGTATATACCTGCTGACCTGACCTCTATATATAAAATGGGGATTATGTGGGCAGTGACTCAAACAAAAAGGGCACTCTGTGTCTGTGAAGCCAGCTGAGCCAGTACAACCAGGTCAAAGATGTAACAGGAAACAATTAAGACCTTAAACAAAAGTCTGCATCAATACACATGGTGCGATGGGGTGTAAGCCTCAATATGGAAGCACAAATTAAATTATTAGTAGGTATGGCTGCTTGGGATTGTTGGAATACATATATCATTTTTAAATATTAAATAAAAAAACGGAAAAAAGAAATATATATATATATATATTCACTAAAGCCATAAATATTGAACCACATAAACATTTAAAATTATCTTACCTCCACCTGTTGACCCCGACGTTGGATGAGCCCGCAAACCAAGGGTCCAGGAAGTAAACGCAGCGCACCGTGCCTGCCCCTTGGACCGCCTGCAGGATTGCTGGGTTGTCATGGAGACGAAGGCCCTTTCGGAACCAGTGGATGGAATTTGGGGCCATTTTATTCTGAGAAAAGAGGAATAAGTATGTTAGAGCTGGTTGTAGCAAATGGTGAAGAAATGCCTGAATCACACTTGTTTTGTGCAGCTGAATATACAGAAGAAGAGAGTGTAATGTTTTTTCAAGTTTAGAGAAAAACTCAATGGCTCAATGAAGTAGAGATAATTAAAGCATTTAAATCCTCAAGTTTTAGACTGATACTGTCACGGTTTGGTTCTCCATCCTGTTTTATTTTGTAGTTTCTTGTCTCTTCACTTCCTGCCTTGTCCTGTGATTGCCTGATTGTTTCCATCTGTGTCCAATCACCTGCACCTCTGTTAATTCAGTGTTGAGAAAAGCCTACTCTAATTCACAAACACACAGTAAAAACAACAACACAAACAGACAGGGGTATCATGGGAGATGTGTGGTGATTAGTTTAGATGGACTGACTCAAGCCTTGCAAGTAGTGCATTGAGAAATGGGAAATGCATTACCAACTCACAATTAATAAAATACATAATTTACAAATAATTACATCGTAATAGAATACAATCTGTGAATGTTTGACAAAAAGGAACCTTCAAGAAATGCATTAAATGAAAGACAGATTGACCTCAAAATGTACATATTCATTCAATTTGAAGAAAAAGAAAAGCTTAAGGTTGTCAGGAGTCCTTTTAAAAAGGCATTTTGAGGACTACTACTAACTTACTTAGACATGAATAGGTAACACTGTCTATTCTGAACGGACGCAGAAATTACATCCAAATCATGAACTTCACTCGGAACACATACCGTAATAACAGTCAAAAATAAAAAGCTGCTGAACATGTCATCAATGGAATTTATACAAGGGTTGAGTCTTCAGAAACTAGATCAACTGTGGAGCAAAATTAGGTCACCAGAGCAGATCTTATGTAAGTTAAGCAGTGGCGCTGTTTAAAAAGTACTGTATAGCTGGTTGCCCCGAAAATGTACACCCTGCATATTGCTGAATTCACCCGTCTTACCTCGTGGAGGCTCTTCAAAAGATGATATTTACACCAAACCTAAAGAAAGTACCATTCCTTCCACTTTTAAATATAGAGTTTCGATGTGTGCCGGTAGGTTGTCTTTAAATAATCCACAGCCTTCTGCTGCACTACTTTGTTTCATAAGCAACGGGCTCACTGCGCATGCCCATCAAACTGAGCCCAGTAGGATGCTGCCTTCACGGTACAACGGTTCATTAAAGAAACTAGTGCACAACGTCGACCCAACTTTGCAATTGTAAAGTGTAATTGGTTTTATCAGCAAGATATAACAGAAAACACTATCACATATCTACTGCTGAAACACGTTTCAGATTATATGTGATATTTAATAAAAATGTTTTACATGTGAACTAAGTCGTTAAGGAGAGACTACAATACGTATGCATTTACGGGGACGTTGATGACACAATATGATAATCAATAGTATCAGGAGCACTATTTGATGCATTCTCCTCTTTAGAGCCTTTATCTGAACCGTAAAACATGTCAGAAAAAAATCGGATTATCTGATTTACCACAGTACAAAACGCCTCACCAGACTTGTCAAACGTGAGCAGTGACGTAAATGCAATGCGATGTTCCCATTGGCCAGTTGGCCGACACGCGTAGGCAACGATGCCGGGTCACGTTTGAGAGGCATGGGAGGCGATGAAGTACGAAAGATGAGCCAGTTATAATACTTGATGGAAAAACGGAAGTCCACCCCCACAGCAACAAGTCGCATACGTCATGAACGATCGTCTATTTAAAAAATATATATATTATTTTCTGATGAATAGCGATTCCAATTCATGTTTCTTTAAATGAAGGATTGTCGTGAAGATGTTTTTTGAAATATTACGGAAGCTATCGTGTCAGGGCTCTCTATACTCTCTTTATACCTCCAAATTGAAAGCTATTTATAAAAGTTTATCATCATAGTGTTTACTTTCTGAGATACATTATATTGAATTTTAAGCATTTAGATTACACCAGCACATTTATTTCTTAACACAAATATGTAAAAACATAATTCCCCTTCTCAGATTTTTTTCTTTATTTTTAGCTCTCGTGTATGGTTCCCTAATTGCCACTTATTTTTGTGCACCTTTATAATTGATGACGCAATTGTGTGTTTGCTTGCGCTTCTACATGGTGATAAGAGATAAAGGACCAAAACACTAACCGTCCTTAAGCCATATCTCAGAAGTGCAGACGCAGTACAGACGGCTCGTCTCCAGGCTTGTGATTTGGCTATCACTTTTTTATTTGTTATTTTAAGATTGTTCATTAAACATTAGACCACGCAGTTCATTGTAGGCTGTCGTTTATTCAAGTAAGTCAGCAGCATCAATCCAACGTTTAATGGCCCTTGTTGGCCCAACAAGGCAAAGTCAAACCAATATAAAATTCTGCTGCCAAAAAGCATAGTTACGTTTGTTCTCCTTATTGTGTAACAAGGATTAATGCGATGATGAGTAAGGGATAAGTCAAATCTATCTTTATAGGACTTAAGATAGAACGTCACAGGTTTGGTGAATCAGTGTTGATGAGTGATCAACAGTTTGTCATGTTTGATGAGGCCTATTAATTAATTGCTTTTAATTTGAAAGACAAACATTCTCAGTCTCCCTACTCCCCCATCTCACCTCACCCAATTCCATAAACTCTAAATAAAAACCTCGATGATTATCTGTACTTAACTCAATGCTCAGCTTAGAATAAAGCTGTTTAAAAAAAATACTTATTGCTCTTTTAAATACTACTTAAATACTTTTAAGTACTACAACTAGTACTAATATCACTAGTTGTAGTACTACTACAACTGATACTGCTATTACCATTAATAATACTACTACTAGTAGTATTTCAACGGCTCTTAATACTAAAATGACTCTTCTTTTTACTAAAAAATACAATTTCTACCAGAATTAGTGACACTGCAACTGATATTACTACTCTTACTAGTATAAAAAAGTACTGCTAGTATTATAATATTTCTGTATTTTGAGCAATTATCTGAAATTCATTTCAGCTTTTAGCATTCCAAAGCATTATCAGCAGGAAATGCATTTTTCTAGTTTGCTAGCTTGCTAGTGTGGGTTAGGGCTTGACCTTGTTTTTGGCTGTGTCCATTTGTCTGTCCATCCAGCTGTCAAACATCTGCATTAGCTGTACAAACCTGCAGTCAAATGTTCAGTTAAACATGATGAGTCCCACAGGTTTGGGCCACTTGTGAAGTCATCCATTGCCATCATTGGTTTTTGCATCAGGCAAAATTACTTTTTCGATTTGTGATGATTTGAATCATCACTACCTAGAGTGGTCCTATTGTACTGGTTTTCTATCCTTATAATTGTATTTTCAGATGTGTTATTTTTCGACTTCACCTTTTTACAATTTATGTAAAGCGCTTTGAATGTGCTCTTAACCCTCCTTGCCTGGTGGGGGTATCCCCACAAGTCACTGCCATCACAGGGTCATGTTGACGTGAAAAGCAGAATGTCGACAGCATGTGTGTGAGGATGTGCATCTGCTCTCCAAGGCAGTATGCATACGTACTCTAACACAGCAGCACATGCACACCGTTTGCCTAAAACCATATATGGACACCACAGCTTTGTTACTTACTTAAAATTGCTTACTCTGTGGTTGCACTTACAAAGTAATTTTGCATGCAATATGAATCTATGGGAACTTTGTCATAACATGGCACTTTGGAACTTGACTCTCTTGCTTATATATTTGCAGGACTGATGATTGTGGGTCAGAATAGCCTGAAAAGGATGCTCACTGGCATAATGCAAAATTGGACGGATGCAATAGGAAAGCCGGGAATTTTAAGCATTTTGCGATGCATCGGAACACAGGCATGAGAAATAGCATGTGAGTATGGGAATTGGAACCCCATGCGCACCATGTGCGTCAGCCTATTGGAGGAAGTGACGTGGTGGCTGTCTTGAACCAATACACACCATGTTCTCACACATTGCTCCTTATGTTTATTCATACCTCCCTCTCCTTCCTGTCCCATTCTGTCAGAGTGACGATCACTGGGATTTGGGGAGCAATACTTACCAGAATTAATTCAACCCCCCCCCCCCAAAAAAAAAAAAATCACACTACATTTGGAAATCATTTCCCAGATTGAAGTTTTTAGTCAGTTCCTTTTGAGCCAGTTTAGATGCAGACCCACTTAGCAGCATTACCAATCTGCACCTCCCAACATTGCCATCCATGTGCTTCTTCTGTCCACAGTGAAGGCTGTGCTCATTGGCCCTTCAAACAACTGGAGGATCTAAACATGATGAGCAGGTCCTGACTGTGTGCTTCTTGCTGTGATTCAGCAGCAGCCCCTTCCTCTGTTGCACTCTGGGTCCAGTTGAGGGTAAATGCTCTCTTGAGGTCCAGGTCGGAGGGGATCCAGACCTGACTGAGCCGTCAACATCTCCTGCACTAATATCCTTAAACATAACAGATACAGTGACTTTAATATATTTCATATTAAGGAGTGTCGTCAATCAACCAATTGTTTTTAGGCGTTTTTCTCAGTGGCCTCGAGATACACCGAGAAACACGTCAAGTACAGTACTCACTAACAAAAAGTGGAGGCATGGTCTTTAGCATCCTCTTGTTTCTGGGTGGAAATCCACACATTGAAAATTACACAAAAGTTTCCCCGTAAAGCCATATTCTAATTTCCTGATTATTTTTAGGTTAAAACGTTGCTTTGATGGAACAGGTGTAAAGTCACATTCTCAAAAAAAGGGAAATGACGAATGATGAAATATGGGAAGTGCGACATTTTCAGAAGCCTTATACAGAAACTGTATTTTTTCTCACTTTTTGAGGGAAACAGGTTTCTGCTGGATTGTATTACCTGGTTCTGTTCCCCCTTGATTGAATGCACATATTGTAAGTTGCTTTGGATAAAAGTGTCATATAATAGTAAATATAAATAACGTCTGTCTGAAAATACCTGCATTCATCACACCTTCTAGTGCCGGTCTCTTTAAGTCCCTCCCTTCTTTATGTTGGTAAAAAAGTACATATTTATGTTGTGGATTTCTTGTTGGTTCAAAAGTATATCAAGTCTTACTTGACACGACAAGTTCCTTAAAACATACTCTTTAGTCACACTGCGTCACCTCAAATCTATATGTTCTGCAGTTACCTCATAGCCTCCCCAATGTTCTTGTTCTCTTTGACCGAAACCTCCATCCAACTAACGAACCCGTTGGCCTTACTGAAGCGGTCGATGCTGTCTCCGGAAACAACGCGCTGTGCTAGGTCGCACTGCAGAGACAAAGACAAGCTTTAATGCGTTTTGCTATTAAAAAGTTAGTTCCTAACAGAAGTAGGAATAGGACCATTATTTCTCTGAGTTACACATAGACAACCCCCCCCCCCCACACACACACACACGCACACACACATTGAGACATTGTTTGATTTTGATTAAATTTCCCCTTCTAATCTCTTTTGGTATTTCTGTCTTTTTTTTCCACTTATCTCCTTGGCATGTTATGCTGGAGAACAATGAGAAAAAGGTCTCGTCTCAGGAAATGTCGATCAATGAATGTAGTTGAACGAGTTCCTTCATAGAAACACTGACCTAAAAAAATATCAGTCTTTAACAGTATTCTATAAAATCACCTCTCGTTTAAAGTCGTGTCATTATGCAAAACCTCTCAAAATGGGTTGTGTATCAAACCACCAAGCAACACGACATTGCTCATTTAATAATTCTGTGCAAGAAGGGGTTTCTGACGCATTATTCATTGCTCCAATGCGCTGACTCACCTTGTTGGCCAGAAGGATGCAGGGGATGGAGTTTCCGTCGGGCAGCATGGCTTTGTTGTCAAGGTCCTGTTTCCAATGGCGACAGCTGAGGAAGCTGGCCGAGTTGGTGACGTCAAACATCACAACACAGCCCAGTGCGCCTTTATAATAGATCCTGTTCATGGATATGAAACGTTCCTGGCCTGGAGGGAAGACAAAGACTTTCTGTTATTCATCCATGCGTCCCTCAGTCCCTCCATTGAACCAACCATTTTAGTACCTGCGATGTCCCATATTTGCAGTGTGACTTTTTCTTTATCCGACCAGAGCAGCACCTTGACAGAATAATCCACTAGGGAATTAAAGAAAATACATATTAGAGAAAGCATAGTAGAGAAAGGGAGGGGTAAGAAGTGAGAAGTGAAACAGTTGAAACAGAACTGAAGAAAAATAGTGGCACAAATGTTGCTCAAAATAGAAAAACAGAAAATACAGGTCCATTTACTGCCAATTTCTGGACTTTTAATCTAAAGGCCTTTACTGAAACAATTCAGGGGAATGACTATGCATGTATTACAACATTTACGGAGGCTCTAATCTTTGGCAACATGTTGTTTTCATCAAAACATCACGTGAATAAAGCTTCAATGAACAAGGACAATTATTTGAGGGTTTGATAAAAAACTGTAAATTTATCCATTTATCCGACAAAGCGTTTACCAAAACTCAAATATATTAATTCACCAAACCGAATCCCGCACGTTGCAAACCAAGCGTAAGGTACGGTCCCGTTTTACTACAGAAAACTAGAGAAACCAAAGCAGACGCACCTCCCATCGTCATCTTGTAGGTCTTGTTGAATTGTCCGTTGACGTAGCGATGCACAAAGGAGGATTTCCCGACATTTCCATCGCCAACGATCAGTATTTTCAGCAGGTGCTCGTTCATCACTCTCCTCTGCCAGACAACATCACGCGCCAACGGCTC
The DNA here is from genome assembly GCF_949316345.1 of Pungitius pungitius. Classification (NCBI taxonomy): domain Eukaryota; kingdom Metazoa; phylum Chordata; class Actinopteri; order Perciformes; family Gasterosteidae; genus Pungitius; species Pungitius pungitius. Next base: position 31,887,453 of record NC_084900.1, read on the forward strand.
AATGTTCAAACCCCACGTCAGGAAGTGAGCTCTGCTGATTTTTTTCTTCTTCTCTAACTCAAATGAGAATAACCCACCTGGCTTTTCTTTGCAGTGGTTGTACTTGCCTTCAGCTGAACTCAATGAATCCTCCAAAAAAAAAAAAGTATATTCAGTACAAGTTTTTCCAATCTGTTAACAACGAGGACTGTCAAGGAGTGTTGCGCAGCCCTCGCGTCTAAAGCTTTGTTTTCAGGAAGCGAACTGCCAAAGGCCAGAAATAGATCCACAAAGGCGTCATAAAACACGCCTTTGTGGATCAGGAAAACCACAACACGTGAACACTCTGGCGTTGAAGATTGCCTTCTTGGATTTAAGGTTGTAATTCTAAGGCTGTAACTGTTTCCCTCCAATGTTGTAAAATGAAATTCTCCCTACAGCTCTTTACGCTGCTTCCTTCCCCTGCACCGGCTTCAGTCAGGGAACAATGGTTGACACAAATAATAGCGAGTCAAACATTAACTGAACGTAAACTCCGGGATACTTGGCATTAAAGTCAGGTGCTACATGCTGATCCAAAAGCTCGGCCTGCATGCGCTCACTTACACCTTTGTGAGGTAACCTGCAACTCCTAATCCTCCTTTTTTATTCTTCTTCTTCATGCAAGTTCTCAGATGACATCACTTCTTCTGTGTACCTATTCATCCACCTTCACTTCACCCATATTCTGCTAAGTAGGCCACGGTTTCTAGGCCCATGAACATTTCCAGTTCCTCTGATGCTCTTTGAGTGATCTTAATGATGCTGATCGAGTGGGTTTTCCCCTGTTTGTGTATTTTTGTGTGTTAGTCCTCTCACAAGTATCAGTTACAGGTCGTACTAAAATGGCCCTTTCTTGTTTCTTGTTCCTCTGAGTTTGCTAATGCATTGTAAGTCGCTTTGGATAAATGATATGTAATGTAATAATGTAACGTAAAAAGAGAAATAACACACAAAAATTCAGGATTTAAAAATAAGTTATTAGAGGTCCATTGATGATGGCACCAGAAAACACCAAAAAAAGAATGGTGAAAAAAGAGACATACAAAAAGACTGTGGAGATGGTCGTGGACTTCAGGAAGAACGCAGCCCCACCTCCCCCCCCCTTGTGTGACTCCCCCGTCACCACTGTGGACTCCTTCTGTTTCCTGGGCGCCATCATCACCCAGGACCTCAAGTGGGAGCCGAACATCAGCTCCATCACCAAAAAGGCTCAGCAGAGGAGGTTCTTCCTGAGGCAGCTGAAGATATTCAACCTGCCAAAGTCGATGAGGTCCATCAGGACTAAGACCTCCCGCCACACAAACAGTTTCTTCCATTCGGCAGTCGGGCTCATCAACAGAGCCCGGGCCCCCCCTGACTGACTCCCATGTGCATTCACTTTGTCACATTCACTTGTCACTTAGTTTAGCTGGTGCACTTTATCTTAATTTTTATTTCTAAGTTTATCCTTATTTCTTCTTACTTACTAACCCATAGCTACTAACCCATAGCATATCTTTTATTATACTTTTATTTTTATCTTACTGCTGCACTATTTTTATTTTAATGGCAATAAACGTTTCCTGATTCCTGAACTTCAAGAATCATACTCCTAGACTGGTTATTCGATTTCTATTCACCATCAAGTTGAAAATAACGGACTTGTGTTGTATTTGTAGGTGTTCTAGTTAATATTCATTAGAAAGAGTTTTTCCTACACGATGGGTACCATGAATAATAATGTAGACAGGGAGACTCAGATTTCCTTCACAGTTACAGTGATGTGAGGCGGAAAATCTCAATGTGTTGATTAGTTTAACCGACCGGCTTAATGCAAGATATTTTTACAATGGCCATTTCTAATAAATAACAAAAAAAAGATAATACATTATTCCTTGTCTCTGGGTTCTACAGATTTGTGTCTGTCGACCTGTTCTGGGTGAAGTCAGCCGAGGTCAGCTCGCGCCCACCTTTCATTTAAAAACAGAATATCCATTAAGGCAGTTACAATTTCATAAAATATGCATACAACTGTATCATATTTGATATTTATAATGTAGATGTTATGTAGACGTTTAATCATTTTATTTTATATTATTAATTTTTTTTTAAATTTACAAAGTCATGAATGAACTGAAGGCTACAATGGTTTTAATGTACAGCACGTTGTGCTGGGCCTCAGGCTGGTATCTGTCTGACCCCTGGGGGTCACAATACAACCTGCAGCATCGTCCAAAGAGAACAAAACGTCTTGCACTTCAGTTCGGTTTTCTGTGGCAAAATTCAAAAAGCCTGCAATAAGTTTAATGTGAATTAATATGTGGATACGAAATAGGGTTTGTGTTCTATAATCAACACCACAAACAGAGCTCCAAATGGAAGGGGTTACAGCACAAATGATTAAACTAAGGTTATTAACTAAAATGATTTACTTTACATTTAAAATGATCAAATCACCTACGTGTTTCCATTTCATCAAAAAATAAATATATAAAAAGGAAATAAATAAATGCAAAAGCCTTTACTCCTTCTCTAGCACTGAACATTGTTGAAAAAGCTTCTCCATAAATTGATTATCAAACACAGTTTAATCCTCTTAAATTAGACAAAGAATGAAACAATATTCACCTGTTCTATTTCCTATTTCCTAGTCACTGAAGGAAGGAACCCACAGCCAGGAATTCTCGTTGTCACGACACAATATCCAGTTTTTAAAACAACACAAAGTGCCAACAGTTTGGATCATTTTGTCATCCTTTTTACTCTTTGACAATTTGGCAGAAAAAGGTGAGCAAACTGGACCTCTAAGGGGTGGGTGAAACATCATAGTGCAGTGTCACACGGTTTAGAGCATTATTTCATATTTTGCCTATAAATATTAACTATCCTAAAAATAATCAAACTTTTAGTGACAACTTAGCGAGAGGACTCAAACGTGTTCTTTGAGCGGTTTAACTGAAGGCTTTGTTATGTCCCACAGATTTTCCCATCAGGCAGCAAGATGCAACATTTGACCGTCAGGATTTGCCTCCTGTTGCTGCTCCTCCACCATCTGACGTCAGTTAAGGAGGAGGAGAGCGTGCAGGTGGAGGTGATCGTTGACAGCTCGCCCTGCAGCGCCACCTGTGGGCTGGGCGTTAAAACTCAAACCGTTTGTCTGATGAAAGATGGCGAGAAAGCCACGAAAGCAGTGACGAGCAAAGATGGAACGGAGGTACGACAGAGATGATTTAAACAGGTGACACTGCTTTTTCCGTTAGATATCGGTATCGGTGGCCCTGGGTTGCGTTATGTGCATTTTCAATTTTAATCGTGCTGAGCTCAATTCTTTTTTTATTTACTCATTTTAAACTTGATTATAACATTGTTGTTTTTGTTTTAGTGATCTAATGGTTGTCATCTGCGTGTGTATTTTGCTCAATGGAAGGTGTCGCAGGATTGCCGTGTCCGTAGGGTAAAGTGTCTGCAGTCGTGGCGGTGTGGACTCAGCACCATGACTGTGACGTCAGGACAGAGAGTGGAGCTTGACTGTCTGGAGGAAGTCATGAAGGCCATGGGGAGGTTCTCTTGGAGGTATGGACGGAAGAGATTTAGTATTGCAGAATAAAATATAGTTTATTATTGTCCATACAATACAATACAATACCTGAAATAACAGAGCTGATTTGACATTTCCAAGAAGAATGCTCAGTTTAGTAGTCCAACAAAAGGTAAAAACTATTTTTGAAAGCTTGCATTCTGCCACTCAAAGCAGGCATGTCTGTTAAATGATCCATTACTTTTCTGAAGGTAGGGTGTGTCATCTTTAAGAGGAAGAACAAGCTGTCATTGGAGCTGTTGACGGAGGGCAATACTTGTACGTGTGATGTTTCCTTGATGTTGGCTCAGGTTGTCGTGGCGTTACACCCGAGGAATAATCACCTCTGATGACTCTCTGTTCATCCGCTGGGATGCTCCTCTACTGGATCGAGTGATCCTCAACCCCGTCAGGGAGGAGGACGCAGGTGAACACACACACACACACACACACACACACACACACACACGTGTAAAGTGTGTAAAGTATGTAAAGTTACTCAACCGTTACTTAAAAGTATTTGACAAACGATGGGAGGCCGACCTCGTTGTGGCCCTTTTGGGTTTCCCAAGTGACGCCCCCCCCCCCCATTCCTCCCCCACCCCTCAGTGCTGTCTTGATTTGACTCTTCCTTTTGAACAATTTGAGTTGAACAGTTGAGTTGTTTACAATTTGCCCCTTATTCAAGACGCCATTAAGTTGTTATTGTAATAAGAATTAAAAAAAATCTATTGCCTTTACTTGCCAACGATAAGCGGCAATCGAATTATTCTTGACAAAAAAGAAATAATTAACATTTTCACAATTAGATTGTAGAAGCAGTGATACAATTTGAACAACGCCATGACCGCACCTCTATAAATGACTCCGGATCAGCTAAAGTGCCAGTCGGCCTGTCGTTTCCAGGTACTTATTGTTGCACCGTGCAGGACGTCACTCTGCGCAGGGTGAAGAGGGCTTGCTGGGGGATCCGGGTCTTGCCCGCCAGGGTTCTCAATCTGAACCATGAAAGCTCTCAGGCCCGGTGGGAGTCCACTGGAAAGCAGCAGAATGACACCGCGTCACACCAAATCTACACAGTACGGTTTGTTTAAGAGGTCATCTGTTGGGGCATGCAATGATTAATTATTGTTATGTGGGTAAATGTGTTGGTTTTATTTGTATTACTTGCTTAGAAATGTCATCTATGACATGTCAATAGTTACAAAACCCATCTTATGTAACTTCCAGATCCTGAACTAAATGTATTGATTTACATGTCATTGTTTAGAAGGTATTTTCATGGGTGGCACTAAAATGATTGATGGCTTTCATCAGCAGTGAATTTGCTCTGCCTGCTCACACAGATGGTGATCACCTTGAGCTTGTCCAGCCTAGCTGTTGGAATCCTGCTGGCCGGCCTCTACTTGGCAGTCAGAAATTTGGAGTATTTGGACAGAAATGCGGAAAACGACAACAAGTACCAGTCAAATAATGCAGTTAAGCGATAAACTCTACATGGCTACAATCAATTTTCTTGGGAATAATAAAAAAAACACATAGTGCTAAAACCTCCAGAGAATTTTTGACTCCATCTTGAGCTCCCCTCAGCTTTATGTGGCACACAAGGTGTTTCAGCTCATTATTTAGCGGTCATGTTTACTGTTCTTTTTGGTTTCACTGCTTGTGTGGAGTCATTTTTCGGCTGCAGGAGGCAGTTGTTTGACAAAAAACTTTGCTTTTTTTACATTTTAGGCCTAATAGACAAGCCAGTGAACACAGCAATTAGCATTGAAAGAAAAATATTCAAGAATTGCTAAGGGTGATATTTTATATTATAGTATATGAATAATTAACAACAAACTAGATTATTTCATGAAAATTAGGAAACTAAGGACTTTTTAACTACTGAATATCCCGTTACTCAAAAGTGCTAATTTATTGGTTGATGATAAATAAATTTTGAATTTCAAATTCAAAGTAAAATAAACCTGAATAAATAAAGGTTTAAAAGATAATATATAATTGGAAGTTGCCCCACCCAAACTTGTGGTGCCAACCTGAGAGGAGAGGATGACCCATCAGTCCTGAGGATATATCAAATCAAGAAAAACAAAATGACCTGTGGTTGACCAGGTTATTAACCAGAAAACAAACAAGGGAAATGAGTGACATGAAAACATTCCAACTGATGTCAGGAGTCAGGATTGTGTGTCAGGTTGTTTTTCTAGCTCTGTGCAGGCAGATGGCAGCGTTGCCTCATTAGTAAAGTTCTGAGGCACAGTGTGACGTCAGAGATGAGAGTCTTCATTCAATTTCTCCACCGTGGCCACGCTGCACGAGCCAGGGGGGAGGGAAAGGATCCTCTCAAAATTCAGATGATGCATCTCAAATTGTTCATGGCCAAAACGGCAGAATGGAGAGGCAACTCTTCAATTCTAAGAGTGGTGTCAAGTACCACTAACATTGTCATAATTAGCAAAATAAAGATTTAATAAAGAAAACATTTGCACAGCAGTATTTTTGAAAAGGTCTGTAGGGGAATACTAATACACACTGTCCCATTCACTTGCATTCAGAGATATATTTGTGACCATATAAATATCCCTGAATGCAAGTGAAGAAGACCGTCCTCGAGGTGTTTTTGAACCGTACTCAAACCTAAGGCCGACAAGATCACTCATCATCTTCACACAAAAATGACTTCAGAATGAATAGCTGCAGTTTAATTATTTGGTCAAAAAGGTAGATGCACTCAATGCCGTTGAGAGGTTTGAAAAAGGCTTTTAAGTGGACAATTAACTATAGTTAAGAATATTTAAATATCTGAGGTAAACATTAACACAAATGAAATGAAATCAGTCTCGGTACACTGTTCCAACAGCCATCGGCTCTGGTAACCGGACAAGTAACAAATCCCCCAAAGCAGGCAAGTGACATCACATCTTCACGGTTATACAAACCCTGTTTTCTGTCACTCGTGATGTTGAATGTGACAAATAAAGGCTTCCGGGGACAGTGTGAAGAACTGAGAACACACCTGTTAACTCAGACGGAGAGTGCTGTCTAACCACACTTGTTTTGTTGCAACTTTTCGTCATGTTGGTTGTGGTGCTGGACCCAAGAGCAGAACACAGCAGAAAAAGGTTCAACAGCCTTTATCTGTAGAGAACCAGGGGGGCACGACTGTCGTAAGCAGGCCGGAGAATATGAAGCCTGGAGCTTGATTACTGAACTGCCTTCCAGCTGTGCGGGTCAATTGGTGGGGGGGGCACCGGCTCAGACCACGACACCTTTGGTGACTTAATAAGAGCTTGAATTGCTGCACCAACACTATCGGGTTCATGATTAACTGATAAAACAACCCAAAAATTGTGAATCAAATCGTTAAAATTGCATTAATAATAACGCCACCGTGATACTGTTCTGCATATAGGTGGGTTTTTTTTTTTACTGACACTTCAGTACATTTAACTGACCTTCACGTCTAAAACTAAAAGAGTTTCCATACTATTGCTGATTGTTAAATAACCTTAATATCTGAGCCAGTTTTAGGAAAGGTCACAATATCAAAAGATGTTGCTTACAAACTGACGCAGAGAGGGAGAAAGGTAATCAGGAGAGATGTCTTTGTCTGTAATGAGCGTCTTTATTTGTGCTGTTTTGGGAAGAGCGGAGGCAAACGAGGGGCTCAGGGGAAATAACGCAAATGCAATTACGATGATATGCTTACAGTAATTCATTCATTTCCTCGTGGAACGTGTCCCATTGAAAACCAAAGAGCGTCATTTCCCTCCATGTCCTTATTTACAACATCAGCCTGCAAGATGTAACTGTTTTCCCAGTGTTCGCTGCACAAACAATTTAATTACCGCTCCACAGAACCACACATTATACTGCCATTGAATCAACACACGATGATGTCTCCACAACAAACGTCGCCAACAAAAAGATCCCGAGTGGCGTTGAGAGAAAAGAGCTTGGATGTTAGATGTTTGGAAGAACCGTGATCACTGGAGAGATGAGATCACCCAACTGTTGCCACCCTGTTGTTCTCAGTTTCCTGAAATTAAAATGTAAAGTGAAATAAATGTCAGGCTGTGTTGCGAGTGACCTTTAGATGTTTACTATCTTAGAAAAAGTCTGGATCATTCATAATCAACATCATTGTTTGCTGCCTCTCTTGAGCCATATTCTAAGAAGCTATAGTTAGAAGTATTGATTAATTCATTTACCATAGTTAAGTACAATTATAAGGCATATTTTCACCACTATACAGTGTTATTGATACGTAATAAAAGAAGCAAATTCGACTCTTTAAGAACATTTCTACGCTGCCATCTCATTAGAACGATTTATTCAATAGGACAAGGGACAACAGTGATCACACTAAAATCCCAATAAATGCTATTTACCAATGGTCAATTGGGAATTTTTGAAAAACAACAGCAAAAACAAGTAGGATGAAGTGATTAAAGTTTGAAGCAAAAATAAATACATTGTAAGCGCTGTTAAAAGAGCTACAGATATATATATATAAAAGTTCAAGTTCAAGTCCTTTTTTCCCACTCGACTAGAGACCAACGAACATCTAGCTTTGGTCCTTCGTGTTAAAGGTTGCACGGGGCGGCGTTCATTCTTTCAGAGGACAGATGCCTCTGCAGTGGTCCCACGTATTTATGTGCTGCAGATCTGATTAGCAGCGATGGGAACATGACCAGCAGGGTGGACACACCTATCTCCTCCCCTCGTTTGGAGCTTTCTGTCATGACAAATTCCAACTGTCTTTGTCCAAGCAGCCCACAGACATCATCCCTGATTTGTCGGCACCGCAGTTTGAGCCAGATGTCGCACAACAAAGCCGCCGGCATGTTCTGGAAGTCCTGTGGATTAAAATGAATTGGTTCTCATTTAACGACATTAAATGATTTCCGAGTTCAGAACTTCAAATTAAAGAGTGGAATTAAAAAACTGCAGAAGGCTATAATCAGGTTCCCCTACTTGAATGATAATTTATTCAGGACTGGGGCATAAAGTGGTTTGCACAAAGAGATCTTTTGGTGGGCATGGAAATATCTATAAATATCTATAAATATCTATAAATCTCTAGTTTTACAGCAGCCCCTCTAGCATGAGCCCAGCTGTAAGATGACAGATTATGTGCAGAGGCATTGCTCCTCTTCTGTTGGGCCTTTATTATTCTGTCTGTCATCCAATTTTTAAAAACTTTTCTGAAGAGGCGGCAACCTGTGGATCTAAAATTGTCCCCAATGCGGAAGTACCAACATTAGTTATAGTCATAGTAAAGAGATTCTATACGATCACAACTTTTAACAAATAAAAGGAAAAGGTTTTTTTTTTACTCGAAGAAAATATACCCATCAAATATTGGGGCTCTTAACCTTTTCTACTGCATCCATTGTTTGTTGGTGTTGCTGCTGTCCTCTTCTCTCTAGTACCCGAGGCCCGAGTAGCGTTGACATTTCTATGAAACACCCTTTCTCTGTTGTGTGTAAGTACACCATTTTTTTTTATGTCACAAACGGAATACATCGCCAAGATAGTTTAAATCTGAACTGCTACCATAATATTCCTATGCGTTTCAAGTCGTCTGCGTATTGCGTTGCTTAGATATTTAGGGAAATGACCATGTTGACAAGCTAGAATTATGACGAGGAGCTCCCGTACCTATCTCCTGAGGAGAAAAAGACAAAACCCAGTGGGTCGGAGGTATGCGCCGCCTCTCCACGGAACCGAACCAGAGGAGGGAGAATACAGGCGGATTGTGCAGCAGCCAGTTTGAGGATTTGCTGCATCACTAGCGTGCATTTCTTCGATCGACAAGCCATCCACTACGCTCCAGTTTGTGTTTGCCGAGAGATTGGCTTTCACGCTCAGGGTCCTTGCCAAAGGCTCCTCTCGAGAAGTTAGCAAAAGACTCGGGTTCCCCACTGTGTCCTGCCTCCTCTCTGATGTCTGGACTCACATTGCCAAAGGCTCGAAGAAAAAAGTTCGAAGCTTGTCTAGATTTGTATAAGTTTGTCTGATACTGTTGCCGAATTGTCAACATACGTTCAAAAAGAAGTTTATATACAGTATAACTTGTAAAATGTATATCCAAAACAACTGTGAGCATGTGTGTGTGTGTATGTTTGTGTGTGGGTGAATGAGTGAACCTACTCCAGCATGCATTGTCCTTCTCTCAATCTGAAAGTGGATTTGCCAGATTTTCCATTTTTTCCTGTGTGAGAAACTTGTTGAGGGTGTCCCCAAGGTGTGACATGTTTCCTTTCAACCGGCCTGCAAGATGGTATCAGGGAGGCTTTGCACAGGGGGGTTTTGTTATCCTGACCGGGGGGGGGGGGGTTGTAATGTTGGTCTGCTCTTCATCCAATGCATTAGTGAGGTAATCTGAAACAGGTTGCAGAGAATTGCTAGGCAACTGGGATGATTTATTCTGCTAACAGGATGAGTAGAAGATCGGTCAAGGCAAATTGACGTAGAGTTAAGGAAGATAGTATTATTCTGCGGCATAGAGTTAGTGATGAACAGAATTCGCTATCGGATTCTTGCTCAACGTGTCGACCGTCTATCAGGCTAAAGTGGCTCAATTTCTGGTTCCACCGTCTCACATCCCCATCCAGCTTTTCAGCAATTCCGTTCCACAAATTTTGCATAACATTAGTAGTCATTACAAGACACATCAGTAGTTATCCATATCTTCTGAAATCGGAAGCTCGTGTTAGGCGTGAATCGGGCGTGAATCCTGTGCCTCCAGGGCCTCATTTCACCGCGATGACACACAAGGTCACAACAAACAGGAGAGTTGCTGTCATACTGCCAAAATGTACAAAGAAACTCCAAGAGCACCCACCCATTTTTTCAGTTTGGATCTGTTAAGCCCAGTTTGAGGCTGCCATGAGGCCATCTGTCCTTAAATCCCAATAAACTATCTAGTCTAAAGTCAGCTGGATGATGCAATTCACACTGTCAGGTTGCAAGATCTTTGCCAAATAGTGAAGACAGGGAAAATATACAAAGCAAAAAGCAGCAGGTGTCTGAGGCTGCGCTACTTCTTTCCTTCCAAATCTCAGAGAAATAAAATAAATGAAATAAATGTACCAGCTGAATTCCTACAACCAAGATAAAATGAAAGGCAACACAATAGAGGATTGAGTGCACGGTGCAAAAACGCACACACACACACACACACACACACACACACACACACACACACACACACACACACACACACACACACACACACACACACACACACGATGATTGACCTTTTCTAGAAGACCTGCCAAGGTTCACCTGGTCAGTAATTGGAGACAGTCACAGGGGGGGGGGGGGTCTATGCGTGTGTGTCCCGCAGAGACGACAGAGCAAGTTTACCTTCAATGACATTTATATTCTGGAAGTAGTAAGAGCTGCCGTTTGAATGCGCGTGTGTTTGTGTGTCTCCTGACAATAGGACACATCGAATACATTTCCCTTTAGGTCTAACATTTGTATTATAAAAATGAATAATTAAGTACCTCGTTAGTTCGTGCAGGACACCGAAGCCGATTGAATCCCGGCTTCCAGTTGAGCGCACACCAATCACAGCCAACTCTCACCTCAAGGAGCTTCATTTGAACACGACTCCTTCGACATCAATTATGTTACAAAGTGTACTGCTGGCCAAGCTCTGTCCCTTTTTTAGTTCAGAACTCATTTTGTTTCAGCACAGGATTTGAGATTATATTCTCAGTGTACTTTGGGCTCATTCCTTATGCATGGTGCTCCCTGTTTTGGCTTAGAAGCCGATTGGCTAATTCGGGGAGCAACAGCGGCAACTGGCAAGTATGACTGGATCTCCATTTTGTTGCTCTAAACGGATAAGGAATCTGTAACGAGAGTTTTACGGACAGAAATATCGCTCTCAAAGACCAATTTGATTGGTTAAAGATCCCTTTCTCTGGCCCAGCTTCTTCCTTTGTCTGCCTCTCAAATTCAACTCTATGCTTTAGTGACCGAGATTTAAAGGACCACACAACCGTGTAATCTTTCACTTCTTTTGTGCATTTGTTTCATTCATCTATTCATGTGATTGATGTCCTTCAGTTCTGCTTCTTTTTAATTTGTGATACTAGGCTACATAGAAAAGATTTCATCACTAAAGGCAAAGAAAGCTCATTGATTAAAGGGGTAGTCAGGGCCTTTTGAAGTGGGCTTTTATGAGGTACTTATCCATCATTACAACAGGAAGCAGTCAGCACGCCCCTTTAGTTTACGGGTAACGCCAAAACAGCAAATCCTGGCGTACAAAAAAAAATCACTATCAGTTTACACTGTAGTTAGAATAGTTAAGAAGGTTTTATCTTGACAGACAAGGTGAGACAGCTATTTAGTCTTTGTTCCCTAGAGGGAACCAAAGTCGCTATGCTTTCGCCAAAGCTCCCAGTCGCCTTTTCAAACAATATTGCTGTTGTTTTTATACCACGTAACGTTCAAGAAGAATCTCTCAATTGACTTGGTGTCACTGCGTTTGGTTGGCCCTTGTCTCGTTTGGCCTTTGCCTACCTCTCGTGTCCCTGGGTTGGCTTCACTTCCTCCCTTGGTGTGTTTTCTCCTCCTTTGTGATGCCTGGTCCCCAATTGTTCCCCCCTGTGTCCAATTACCTGCTCTCTCTCTTCACCAGTGTATTGGTGTTACTAAAGTGGTTTCATTCAAACATTCGGGTTTTGGCTCCGTGTGTCACACAAACAACGTGTCCGTGCTATGTTGCCGTTTCAGTGCTGATATTTTCAAGTCTTGAAGCATTCCATTGAACACATTTTGTAATCTACAACTGTTTTCAAGTCCTTGTGTCATTGAACAATCTACATGTCTTCTGACACCGCACAATAAGCAATGCACACTGTTGTGATAGAAAAAGGCTTTTCTGATATCAACAAGGCATCCACCCACAACCACCTCCCAAAGGCAACACATAAGCGACTCTAATTTACTAACTCGGGTTTTTTATTAATTTACATAGATACACTTTTTATGTAATGAAAACAAACCGGAGTAAAACTTTTTTTTTTTTTTAATTATTTCATTGATTGAATTCTGTGAAACGTTATTTTCAAATTAACAATATTAACAATGTTTATATTTAATCACATGTTGCAACAATGACACAAACTTAGGGTGCACAAAAACTTTTTTGAGTGCAAATGTGTAAAATGAATATGCAAGTTTAGAAGGTCAGTCTGAGGTGCAACCTTTTAAAAAATGTCCCCTTCTTCTGCTTTGCTTTTTTTTTCTCTTTCCTCCTCTCTCTCTCTCTAACTATGTCAGTCTTTGCCTTTATCTTTTAAATGGTAATTATGAGAGAGGCGGCATGTCAGAAGAATTCTGTGCATGAATTTATTTGCATAATGTATTTCACTGGAGGGGCACTTGTGTTGTCCTATACTCTTGATAAGAAAGAACTCATTACAAACTAGCGACTGAAGAACAGGCCGAGATATGAATATTGGGATTTATCGTTATGGGTCCAATCCGCTGGTTGCCACTGGGAGCAAACATCACGCTGCTGGTGACACAGGTCGTCTGGTTGGGCTTGCTGGAGGACATGGGGGCACTGCGGACCTGAACCAGGACTCAGGGGGGCAAACGGTCAAACCCTGCGTCAGTAAATTGGGAATCCGTGCTCGGAAATACCTCTTTGGTCAGATAATTTGAAAAAAATGATAACAGAAATAACATCCCTTGTGGCATCTGTGACTGTAGTGCAATGTAATGTGTATTTGTAAGGGTTCAAACACTGGTGTGTGGTGACATACATCATAATGTAACCTTTAAAAGTAGCATGTCTAAAATGAAGCGAGGGGAGAGTTTGCTGAATTGTTATTGGAACACAGATCAAAAAGGGGCTGGACTTAAGAAGGCCCAAATGGACGCTGATGACTCTCACCCCAACTGTCCGTCATTTTCAGTTTGTTTCACTTCCTCCGGTTGTCTTCCTTTGGTCCTTCTGCCAGCTGTCACAGAAAGGACATCAAACTATGATGTCAAAGTTTGATAGTATACCATCTCAATGTGCTCCAGAGAAGCCTGATCTTTATGGACAGTTTAGCTCTTTAGACTTTTGATGTGGGAAAGATGTACAAAAGCAATATCTTAAAGATTGTGGTTTTCAAAAGATTACGTCTTTTTTAAAGTAGGTCATGTGGGTTTCATTCATGTCCCAACCAGTGATGGCAGGTCTAATCGGAGTAACCAGTAATCTAACATATGTCTGTATATGTCCCCCCCGACTCAACTAGATAAAGTGTCCAGTTGTCATTTTTATCTTGAGGTGGGGGGGTGTTCTTGGCAGCTTCTGAATGTAACTACTAAAGTAACTTGTAATCGAACTTAATTACTTTTAGAATTAAGTAATCTGTAAAGTAGCTAAGTTACTTTTTAAAGGAGTAATCAGTGGCCAGTAATCCAATTACTTTTTCAGAGTAACTGTGACAACACTGGTCCCAACTGACGCTGCCCTCTTGCCTTTCATGACAGAATATGCAGAATATTAGGCTGTAAATTGTATGTACGTACTATGTACAAAATGTTAATGTATAAATGTTTGCTGGCTGCTGAAATCATCTCTACAAATAACCGTTATAATAGAATATTTCACACCCTCAATTACTAATCACACTACTTCTTCCCATCTTTTCCAGCCAGTCTGTCTCTATCAGAGTTCAAATACTTAAAGAGACTCTCTTGTGTATATCATGTGTTTGTCGAGTACCTATTTACATCGGGATCAGTGCAGACTCCACTGTAGTGCCTCTGCCTCTTCATCATTTGAATATCAATGGGGCTTATGAAGCTTCTGTGAACAGAAACACAACAACCTTTGATGAATGTTGGAGCGAGTGGGTTTTGTGTATGCAGCACAGGCTGGCACACTTGAAAGTGTGCGCTTCTGTCCAACAAATGCTTGCTGCAGATATTTGTATTTTTTTTTGTTTGTCTGCTCTTTTTGAATACACTGCACATATGCAGATGCACGCACACAGAGAACTTGAAATTAACTTGCGATTAATGTAGCTGCACACATATCCTCTTGTTCCTACTGCCAAATGACAAGGACTCATGTGCACGTGGTCTGAGCCTCACGGAAAACAAGCACATCAGTGCAGATAAAAGGCTTCTTTTGCTGCCATGGGGCGGTGCAAAGACGGCTTAATGGTCCAGTGTACAGCCTCACAGGTTGATCACTTTTTATATATTTATAACTCTGTGTAACTTTATCTCCGGCGCGCATACGTCCACTCCTTGTTTGGGACTGTCTAACTGTGTTTCTTCATTTTACCTTAAAAAATCCTCAAAAGCGAGAATATTTTTTCCACCCCATTGGTTACTTAAAATAGGCCTTTTTAATTCTACACAGTATAAAACATAATATTCTTCATTATACCGTGGGACAAATTTGTACATTTGCTGTTTTTTTTATAAGCAACCATGAAGTGTGTGTCTGTGAGTGCGTTTGTATTGTTGTATTGTTGTAGTTCCTTATTACACAGTTCCTTATTACACATTCTATCAGCTCATTTTAATGGCTCCTGTGCTTCACCTGCACCTCCCAAAGGCAATTAACACGCCACCTCTAAATGGAGCTGCTTATGTCTCTGGTGAGCAATGATAATACATCAAAAACACCAAGACACTGACATTGTTTAGCAGTCTCTTAATGGTAAATCGACGGCTCATTTTTCCCTGAAAAAAACAGGCTTGGTAGTGATCAACAAGTTAACCAAAATACCCCATATTTGGGAAAGTTACTGACAGAAGATCCAAGGATTTTTATACTGTTTGCAGATGAGAATGGAATTTGATTGGATGTTTTGTGACTTCATTCATTTTATTTTAACCAAGGGGAACTACTTGACTCGTTTAAAAGAGGACCTTCACAACTAACATGAATAATTATTGTGACAGGATCGTGGATGGCGGTAGGATGTTTCATTCATATCACCAAAAGATGCTTCTACATTAAATGATCTGTGGGTTTATACTGCATAGTTTGATACAACCTGACCTGAACTGTCTCCACATTAAGTTAGACGTGGAATTTATTTCTGTAACTGTGGAGACGTTTCTTCGTGTGGAAAAATAATCAAGAACCTGCGATATTTATCTGCGTCAGGCTTCGAAATCTCACAGAATCGGCTGTTTGAAGTCCTCTATGTGACATTTTTCAATTACAGCTGCGGGGTCCTTTGATGATGCCCCACTGGGATGAGTTTGGGTTGAGTTTGTGAATTTTCCCTGCAGCGGGTGTCACCCTCCTTGCCTTGAACACCCTGTCATCTATTGCTTTAAAGAACTAATGCAACTGAGGTTATCAAGAAAAAAAAGGACACCTTTTTAGTCTAAAGAAATGCAAATGTGACTGTCACGTCTCGCTCATTGGAGTTTACAAAGAATTCAGGTTAAATAAAATCAATACTGTCGATATTAACAATAATATAATATAAAAAGGTAGTTTTTCAAGATTTACCTTTGTCTTGTCATCATTACATAACAAAAATCTTGAAATATGATATAAGAAATTCAAGTTGTGAGATTGGTTAGGCTGCATGCAGGCTTTGAACTGACGGAAGACAACAAAGCCTTAAGGGACAACTTATGCTCTCTTTAGCTCGCTGTACCCCAAATAGATGGAGGGCGTTCATTGATCATGGCCCCTCAAAGGAAATAATACAATCAAGATGAGTCACAAAATGTTGGTTATTGGAAAAGGAATTGAGGCTATAAATACTTCTATATCTGCTCTGTAGTCAGCAGCCCGAGTCGGTGTCACGTTTAGCTCCCAGCCAAGTCAGTCACAGTTCAGAACTTGCTTTTCATTGCTTTTTAAGCACTTTTGCTGTCCTCTTTGTAGAGCTGGTTTCCATGTTTCTACAGTATCCCAGAATTGAAAAACCAACCCACTTCTGTGAAGCAGTAGTAGAGAAATTCCTGTGAAAGAGAGTATTTGGTATTTGAGAAACTACAAAAGGTACGACGCAGAATTACTGTTGAATATGAGTTGCCATGGATTACTTCTTTATTCACATTTTCTCACACAACCTTTGACCCCCTAGCTCTTCATAGGAGACATTTTGACATTTAATTGTTAACTATTATAAAAAGAGTGTTTCTACTTCTTATCTCAGCCTAGATGTGTCTAAACATAACATGTTCTGCAGAGCTTTAAACCAGATTGACTAATAAAAGTCGGCTCACGCTCATCGAAGTACGGCCAAGTCAGTTCCTTTTAAGCTTCTTCTCTTTTCCACCCAGAGAGCCATAATTTATTTTTGATAGGTTGATCCGTACGCTTTCTGAATTTCCTGACCATTGTTGGGTCTGTATTCTCTTCCAACCATTACACGCTCAGGTCATCACTGTCTTTCCCTGAGACGGGATCATCTTTGACGGCTGTAATTAGAGTTCACTTCAGTCCGTGATAGCAGCACTGAAAGCCACAATTACTGAATTGAGATGGAGACATTGATGCTATTATTATCTCCATTGCCACATGCGCCTGTTCACCAATGGGTTTGTGGGGCCACAACTTCACGAGGTACTGGGTGTCAATCATTGTGATTGATATCTCACTTTTTGAGTTGGCCACATCATATTCAGTCAATTGTGTAAATGGCCTGGGTAAACATAAAGAGGGCCACCTGTGTGTATTACAAATTGTGAGTTGGATTGATTGTTGGCACAGTAACAATATTTCAGTCTGTGTGTCCTGGCCCATTTCTGCCGTGTTGGAGTCCTGCTCTCGGCGATCCCTAAAGGAAAGTCATTTTATAAAGTGTCAGCAGCAGAATTAATGGACCCACTGAAATCAAGAAAGGGGTAAAAAAAAATAAGGAGGACTGTCAATGCTGTGTCACCCGAGGGTCACAAAGAGTAACTCAACTAAAGAATCAATCGTTTATTGTGAAAAACATCTCGCCACAGCAAGGAGTTCGATGTTTTTAAGTCTATGTGAATATATTTTGAATGAAATTTGTTAAATTATACTCAGTGCAGATATTATTCAGCCAAATTAAGGTATAACTCAAATGTCAATAAGCAACATTTAGAATGTAATGTTCAGTCTTTGTGCTATATATTTGTCCCATAATCAACATTAAACATTAATAAATGGTGGGTTATGCGACATGATTGTGGTAATGATATGATAATTCATATGGATAGATCAACCAAGAGCAAATAAAACTGATTCAATCACGTTCATCAAATTGACTTGATGACTTAATGTTGATGGAACACCAAAATGCAACGCTGGAAAGATCATTTATGACGCCTACTTGGACCTTGGTAGAATGTGATTGACTAACTTCTACATTAGTTCTTTATCATTGCTTTTAAATGAGTTAAAGTGAGTCTGTAGATTAATGGATTTGTTTTGTTCCTACCACTATCTGCCATTAAGCATTCCAGCCTAGTGAACTGGACAGCCTACCTCATGAAGTGTGCAATAAAATCTTGATTTTTGGCATTCAATGTGGTCGAATACTGACTGCAAATCACATGCATTTGTGTGACGCTGCGGCACCTTCTTTTGGATTAGGATGCAATTTTTTTTTTTTTGCTTCGGGAGTCGTTTGAATAATATGTTAGATGGATTTTTTTTTCCTCATCACACAATGTCATGTTTTCTCATTTTTTTTTAATGAATTGAACAATGCAGAACAAACTGACTTGTGACCGAAGAACCCCGGATGGAGATGGAGGCGCCAAGTGTGGTTGTGAATGTCGTTGGAATGAATACATTCTTAAGACGTCAAAGGGATACAAAATCAAAATGAAGGCTTGAAATGTATTATCATGTCAAAATCAAGCAATGATTGACTCCCACATGATAGGAGGGGGACGAATTAGGAAAGGACACATCACGACTGCTGAGAACCAATCAAGTAGCGAACGCAGGTGTGAGAGAGTTTGTTTTTCAAACTTGTTTCGAACTTAAATGCATTTTTCCATTGTGTTCAGTCTCTTTAGGCTTAAAAACTGAGGTGACGCCTTTGATGGATCGGGATGGATGGGGAAGACCCCTTGCAGACATACTTAATTGGTATTTAAACATTCCAGCTAGTAAATAAAGTAACCTTATGTTCTCTTCTGAAATTTTCCATAACTGTTATTTCTACTCAGGAGGGAACAACTTTCTCAGCAGACACTGCGCCCGCCCACCAAAAAAACCATTAAAGCAGCATTCAAATCTATTATTTGTTTATTCATCTTACTATTGAGCTGCGAAAGCTCATTTAAGGGGAGGCTGACTTTCGTTCAGAGCGGGAACTCATTACTCAACAGGAAATTGATAACAGAACGCTCTGTGACCCGTCAGCACAGATTGGTCCCAGTGGAAGACATGTTTCTGTATCCCAACCAGCAAAAAAAAAAAAAAAGATTAAAGAGCAGAATTAATGAGAGGTTCTTTTCTCCCGAGGTCTCGCCAAAGCATTTCAGCGCCTTTGAATATTCTCCCATGCCGTCAATGAACGGAGTAATAAACATTAATTGTGCTAGTCATAACAGGATAAACTTTATATGTTTTCTATTTGGTGCCTCGGTACAGTGTGCAGGGGGCATGACAGGTTTCCCGTTACATTGCTCTCCCATTATTGGTTTGCTATTTGGTCATAAACAATAATAGGAGGATCCTATTATTGACTTTTAAATGCATCTGACAATCTGACATCTTTGTTCTCATACAGGCTAACGTTTAATGTCGGATTTAAAAAAATACTTTTCTGAGGTAAAACCCGGGAATGATTTATAACTGAAAGAGTCATGTTCTTAATGAATTAAATTGATCTTGAGGTCCCATCTAATGTTCGGCTCTGTGAACGCTTCATAAATTCTTAGTGCCAATTTGAAAAATAATGTCAGAAAGTACGGTTGAGAT